>NC_056530.1:32718213-32839341 GCF_019175285.1 Sceloporus undulatus | reverse complement strand
TTTATTATACAGTAGTGCATCTTTACATCACGTTTTCCAGCACTGTGGATGGTCACCACTGGCTTAGATTTTAATTATACATTGAACTTTGCACATAAAAAGAAATAAAATGTAGAACTTTTTCCCTTCCTTTTTGACTCTTATCCCTGTGTGTCTAGGGGCAAGGACGAGAAATGGCCACAAAGTAATGTTGCGTTTCTATCACCTGAAAGGGAGCAAGACAGCCTTTGTCTCATTTTCTGTTCCTTCCCATTGGGAAAAAAGACATCCTTGAATTTGGTGTTTAATGGTATCAGCTTCGGTTGATACGTCAACTGCATCCCTACCTGGACCGAAAGGACCTTGAAGCAGTAGTATTGCACTGGTAATCTCTCGGTTAGATTCTGCAAGCGCTCTACTTGGGCTACCCTTGTACCAATTCGGAAGCTTTAGTGTTCTAATGCAGCAGCCAGATTGGTCACTGGAACATCTAGGTTTGACCATAACACACCAATACTGAAATCTCTTCACTGGCTGCCAGTTAGCTTCCGGGTGCAATTTACAGTTGTTTGTTATTACCTTAACCCCTACATGGCTCAGGCCCCGAGTTTACCTGCGGAGCGCTTCTCCCTACATTATCCACCCGCCATCTCAGAACACCTGGGAAGTTCTTACTAGAATATTATAATACCAGATTAATGACAACTTCACATAAGGCCTCACTGCTGCCGCCCCAAGATAGGAATGACCTACTGGAAGAGATCTGAGTCATTACTACCTTAGAGGCCTTTAAGAAGGCACTCAAAAAGGAATCTTCCGGTGGGCTTATCCTTGAATTCCATATAAAAGGTTTGGCTGAGCTCTTCCTTGACTTTGATGGTTGGCTAATGGACAAGTTGTATTTTTAGGGACTAATAGGAATTCTTGGTAAAATTCAGTTGTATTTTATTGTTGTGTTGATTGTAAATGTACTAAGTGTTCTTTTAGATTGTATCCGCTTTGATCCATGGGAGAGGCGGAAGTATAAATAAACATATTATTATTATTATTATTTATTATTATATTATATATTGTCTCGTCATGCCTTTATCGATGTTAGGATATTTAGGAAGACTGAATGCCTTGATTTTGGAATTACGGCTTTTTGGTTTTTGGCTTTTGCCAAAGACATGCCACTTCAGAAATATCCGGTTTGGGACCTCTTTAACTGCCTTGGCTCAAAGCTAGGGGATTCTGGGAACTGTAGTTTTGTGTGTATTGAGCCGTTGCAGATTTTAAAAAAAATATTCCAATTCTCGACACATAAAAAAAAACACAGGTAACACAGAAAGGACCAACAAACTAAACACTTTTTATAGCTTCTATGTACTGCAACTACAACCCGTGTACCACTGTATCCTAAAGTAGGTTTCTTTCACTTCAAATAATATACAGATAGTTTTATATCCTTGTATTAATAAAAATTATAACATCCTGCAGTGGCCTAGAAAGAGCAAAAAAAACAACGGCATGGGGGCAAAAAGCTGCTATGAAAAGAGACCCCTTTCTAGAAAAAGAAGAGGGAACCCATCCTCCGGGAGGTGACTAGCTTGGGACTTTTTCACTCTACCTTCCTGCAGCCCTTCCCATCCTCCATTCCTGCTTTAAGCTGTCTGTGCTCCTGCCCTCTGGCTTGGCTGTGTTGGCTTTCTTTGGCCTCTTTTATGTGTCAATGGATTAAACTTCTGGTTCTGGCTGGTTCTTCCTTGTGTTTTTGCAGGCAAAAAAAAGGCGGAGAAGGCTTTTTTAAAAAGTCCCACTTCCTTTTTCACACACACAAAACACACACCCCTTTTTTTACCCTTCCTGATTGTGATTTGATTTACAGGTAAAGCTTTCACTGACTGTTTTGATTAAACGATGGACAATAAAAAAGAAAGAAATCCTACCAAGGTATCTCATCTTGTGTCATACTCTTGATCTTGTCACAGGTGTGGGTTTTTTTTTGTCGATCTGTTGCAAGGTTAGGGGGTTTGCTCTAGTCTACATATATACATTGACCAGGAAACTGAGAGCACAACAAACAAGGAAGAGCTAAAAATGCACCAAATTCATTAAAAACCGGGGGATCCTGTCGCACCTTTGAGCGGAGGAAAGAAGTACATAGAGAGATCTTGAAGCACCTTTTGAGACTAACTGAAGAAAGAAGTACTAGACAATCTTGAAGCACTTTGAGACTAAATGAGAGAAAGAAGTACCATAGAGAGATTCTGTAGCACCTTTGAGACTAACTGAGAGAAAGAAGTACATAGAGGAATCTTAGCATTTTGAGACACTGAGAGAAAGAGTACCTAGAGAGATCTTATAGCACCTTTGAGACTGAGAGAAAAAGTTGTAGCATAAGCTTTGTTAGACTTCTCAGCCTGGAACTATCAATAGAACAAGTCCATTTTCTGGACACCACCCCACAACCACACAATGAGCACTATCACAAACCCATTGACCATAACAGGTACTTGGATGCTTTCAGTTTCCACCCTGATCACAGTATCAAATACATTGTTTAAAGCCATGCCTTTCAGTACAGTCGCATCTGCTCAAACCCACAAGATAGGGTCGCCAATCTCATAGAGTCGCTAATACCCCAGAAAACAGGATTGAAATTCAAAATGACCATAATAGATTAGAAAGCTGGGCCAAAACTGTCAAAATGAATTTCAACACGGAGAAATGTAAGCTACTGCACTTAGGTGGGAAAAATGAACTGCATAGATATATAATGAGGGACATCTGGGTTAAGACAACATGTGAAAGGGATCTAGGAATCCTAGTAGACCACAAGTTGAACATGAGTCAACAGTGCAATGTGGCAGCTAACAAGGCCAATGTGATTCTAGGCTCATCACTAGAAGTACTTTGTCTAAATCAAGGGAAGTGACAGTGCCACTCTATTCTGCCTTGGTCAGGCCCCACCTGGAATACTGTGTCCAGTTCTGGACACCACAGTTCAAACAGGATTGTGTCCAGAGGAGGGCCACCAAAATGGTGAAGGGCCTAGAAACCATGCCCTATGAGGAAGGTAGCTGGGGATGTTTAGCCTGGAGAAGAGACGGTTAAGAGGTGATATGATAGCCCTGTTTAAACATTTGAAGGGATGTCATACTGAGGAGGGAGCAAACTTGTTTTCTGCTGCTCCAGAGAACAGGACTGGGAACAATGGAAAAGAGATTCCAGCTCAACATTAGGAGGAACTTCCTGACAGTAAGGGCTTTCCGAAAGTGGAACAAACTCCCTCGGAGTATAGTGGTATCTCCCTCCTTGGAGCTCTTTAAACAGAGGCTGGATGGCCATCTGTTGGGGATGGTTTGCTTGAGAGTTCCTGCATGGCAGAATGGGTTGGACTGGATGGCCCTCCTTGGGGTCTCTTCCAACTCTAGGATTCTATGACTCAATTCTATGATTCAACAACAAAGGCAAGTCATACTCTCTCAGCTTCAGGGATGGCCTTGGCAAAAACCCCTCTGAAGAAACCAGCAAATAAGTTTCTGTCCTTCCTAGAGGAGTGGCAATCAAAGCGGTGTCAAACTGGATTACCCCTGCAGTGCGGATGATTCTACAGAGATGAAGCCTGGGATGAAGGGGGCTGAGGAAGAAGAGGAGGTTTCCTGAAATAAAGGCCAAAGTGACCTTTGTTTGTCCAAGGAGGACATGCAAGGAAAGCGGAGGGCCTGGCCAAAGCTAAAGAGATCCATGCTCATTTCACATTTCTTGAAAGACAATTAAAGCTATATTACTGTGATGAACTGACTCACAAACCAGCCAATCAGAAGCCAGAGACCCTAAGCCAATCATGTTCTGGCTGAGTTGTTTGAAGATTCTGTGTGGCAGTTGCTTTGGTCAGTTAGGGTTTGGAATCCCGAGGGATGAAGCGGGCGTTTAGTTAGGGAACAGTAGGGTCCAAGAGAGGACTGCGTTCCATGAGTTAGGGCTTGGGATCCTGAGAGTGAGGGTTCCAGGGATAGAGAAGGACGGTTAGGGGTAGAGTCTGAGTGGGAAAGGGCTCCCTACCGTTAGACTTCCAGAAGTGGCTGGAGTGTGATATCCTGCGGGATAGTGTTAACCTTGCTGACTGTTAGGTCTAAGTTTAGGAGAGGAACTTAATAGAAGGAGTGAGTGAATCTTAGTTAAAAGAAACTGGTGAATGCCTTGATTTTGGAATACAGGTGTTGTTGTTTTTTGGGTTTTCACTTTTGGCTTTTTCAGTTGGTCCCTGGAATTTGGTAGACTTTCATGGTTTGATCTGAGGACTGAGGTAGTAAGTCACTCCCTCTTGTATTGTCTTCAGATGTACCAACAATATTCGAGGAAATTTGGTTTTCTTTGTGACTGTTGATTGGTTGATTGGAGGAAAAAGGTATATCTTGTTTTTGGTCTTGCCTTCTGTATTTTCTCGTATTTCATGTACTGCATCATGCCGTTTAATATTTTTGTCTACCATATATACTCAACTATAAGTTGACCTCATGTATAAGTCAAGGACAAGTTTTGGGGCCAAAATGATGGGTTTTGATATGACTCATAGATAGGTTGAGGATAAAACTTAGGGGCATGTAGCAAAGGATAAAGTTTATTGTCTACATACATAAATGCCCTATTCAGATCCTTCAAATCCTGATTCGTCTCAGCAGTCCGTTGAGGGAAAGCACCAAGGAGGTGCTACCGCTGCCATTTTCCTACCCAAGCATTAAAAATACCCAGAAGAGCATGATGTTGGAAAGAGTAGATGGAGTTAGGGCTTCTTTTGGTTGCTCCCAGGATGGACTAAGCTCTTATCTTTTGCCACTCTAGTGAGATGGGAAAGTTAAAATACAGTACAGTGGAGCCTTGTTATACGCTGGGGTTTGGTTCCAAGATCCCCCATGTATAACAAAATCTGTGGATGCTCAAGTCCCATTGAATATAATGGCATAGCAAAATGGTGTCCCTTATAAAAAATGGAAAATCAAGGTTTGATAATTGAAATTTATACTTTTGGGGAACATTTTCAAACCGTGTATGCTTGAATCCGTGTATAAAAAATCCATGTATAAGAAGGGCCAACTGTACCTACATTGACCCATGGATAATCGATCCATCTTTTTGGGGTCAATTATTTGACTAAAATTTCTAGACTTATACATGAGTATATACAGTATTTTTTGGAAAACGTATTTCTGTTTTTTGGTCTTTTTTCGGTGATTTCTGTTACAATTATTTCCAGCCATGATGCTCCCACATGCACTTCTCTTATGCGTTCTGGCCTTGTACCTCAGCATTCTCTTATTGCTTTGACAACAATTATTTCTACAAGCATTGGATAACAATATTCTCACTTACTGGCTTGGCCTAGTGACCTGGCTAAACTTGTAAAAACCTAAAAAGCTCTCATAGAACTATAAATGCCTGCTCAAAAATGGAGGACATTTTGGAATCCCTCCTGCAGATGGAGATGCCAGAAAAAATGTAGATATGTGAAAAGCACTCAGCAATGTAAATGCAATAACTGGAAATGTGTTGGCATTTTGTAGTCTTTGCATTGTTTTCCAGCTGCTCTGAAAAAGCATAGCCTGCTGGTCAGAGAGGAAGGGAGATGAGCCCTGACCAAAGCAGAATAGAGTGGAACTATGACTTCCCTTGATTTAGACACTATACTTCTATTGATGAAGTCTAAAATTGGTCTTTTAAACTGACGCATCACACTGTAATAAATTTTGTAACAATGATCCTTTATGTCCTGGCATATGGTATAATTCATTCTTTTCATCCATGATCTTTCCCATTGTTCCAATTCTAATAATCTTCCAATATCCTGCGCCCAAGCCACCATATTTGTTTTTACTATTTCATCTTTGGTAGCTCAACAAACATTTGTATAATGCTGATATTGTGACCCCTTTTTTCCACCAAAAATATTTCCTCCAATTCTGATTTCTTGTTTGTTATTCCCACAGTTTTTAGATCTTTTTTAAATCTTTCATTCAGTTGAAAATACTGAATCCAGTTATTTATCTTCCCTTCTCTTTTTAATTCATCTAAAGATTTCATTTCTCAAGTTTCTTTGTGTTTTTTATGTGGCCAAGCAACCCCACAGTATAGCCAAGATGGCAAAAGTTATTCCAGGCCTCATCTGGAATAACACTGTGTCCTGTGTCTGGGCACTGCATTTCAAAAAGGGATGTTGAGAAGCTGGAGCATGTCCAGAGGAGGGCCACCAAAAGTCAAGTGAAGGGTCTGGAAACCATGCCTTATGAGGAGCGACTTAGGGAGCTGAGTATGTTCAGCCTGCTCCGGGTCCTATTCTCTGGAGCAGCAGAAAACAAGCTTGCTCCATCCTCAATAGGAGATTCCTTCAAATACTTAAACATGGCTATCATATCACCTCTTAACCTTCTCTTCTCCAGGCTCCCTAAGCTTCTCCTCATAGAGCTTGATGGTTTCTAGACCTTTCATGATTTTGGTTGCCCTCCTCTGGACACACTCCAGAGTCTTCTGGGTGTCTCTGGTGTCTCTGACTTGGTGTTCAGCTGAGCCAGATTGTAGGCTGCTTGAGGTGCCTCAAGCCTTACCCCTATTCTCTCCCTTGTTATCACACAAAATGCCTGCCTTGCTCTGTCAACATGCCTGCCCAACATGCTTGCCTTCCACACTACAGGAATGCTTCAGACATACCCACTAGACCTCCACACCCAGCACAGCAAGTCTCTGATCTGCTGCTAGTGAACAGTGGCCCAACAAAGTTTTTCAGTGTTGCCCAAACCTGCTCTATGTGGCCCTTAATTGTTATGGCATTATAGCGCACAATATGGATCAGCCTTCCCTAACAGGATCTTGCCAGGCGTATTTGGATTATAGCTTCCATCAGCTCTAGTCAGCATGGCCAATTGTTAGAGGTGACAGAAGTTGCCAACTCCAAAAACCTGTAGAGACCCAGGCTGGAGAAAATATAATATTGGTGAATATTGTTGCAGTGATTTGGTGATATTCTTTTCTCTCTCCTCAGGCCAGCCTTGTGACTGCACCCAGCACCTGAAGTCAGCCAGTGATCTTATCCATGCCAAGGAGAAGAAGCTTGCCCAACTGCAGAATGAACTGAAGCAGCTGCAACGGCAAGGAAAAGCACCAGAGCCAGCAGGGCAAGCATTGCCTGTTATCTATGCTATCACGCCCACATACACTAGGTAAGTTGTCTGATTTCCTAGAGTTAGGTAGTGATGTCTATACTGCAAGGAGATATATGATAAATTAGATGAATGTATTTGGGAGACTGGATGGTAGGACCTGTGTTTTCCATGCAGAACATCTCATACATGAAGTCAGCCAGTGATCTTATCCATGTCAAGAAGAAGCTTTCCCAACTGCAGCATCTCTAAGAAAGAATCCTGTCTGAAATAGCAGAAAGCTGGTACCAGTCAGTGTCAGCAGTACAGGGCTAGGTCAGATGGATATCCAGAAAAATAAGAAAGTCACTAAGAAAGTGATGTTTAGACCAATAGTGGAAGGAGGATTGGGTAGAACATTTTAAATAATTTTAAAAGCAATACTAGCCTAGATGGACCAATAATAGGAGTTTAAGGCTTCCATCTTGAGATGTATTACTAGTTAGAGAATAGAGTTCTGGGTTAAATGGGTTAGTAGTGAGACTCCATATAAAGCAACATTTCCATGTCTGTATGGTATTTCATATGTTCATATGGGAAAATATACTGTATGCTCTTATACTTCTAGTTTGTAGGAAGCTGTTTTCCGGGCCCTACGTGCAGTTGCCTACACTGACTGCAGTAGCTCCAAATTTTCAGATAAGAGTTTTCTCCAGAGGTAGCTAGATATGTCAGGGATTGAACTTAGGACACCTGTATGCAAAACAAAATAACTTTACTGCTGGGATACAGCTTCATCCCAGTATGGTCACAGTAGCCTGCCCACATCTGATATAGTTTGAACTTCAGAGTGAAGGTGGAATCCCTTTTCCCACAAATAGCAATTTTCACAGATAGCATACCTTTTCCCATTGGAAGGAATGATAACTGCGAACATGGAGGTGATAATGGGGAATTTGTTACCTTCCATATATTATTAGATTGCATCTGCCATTGGCTAGAATGATTACAGTGGATAGGATCTGCAGTCCAAAAACAACTGGAGGTCCCAGGTTACCTAGCCCTCACTTATGGAGAGGAGCAATAGTTCAATGAGAAATTATATTTTGCATGTAATAATTAGTCCTGAGTTCCAATTCCTGCGGAATACTCCGGCCAGCATGGCCACTAACTATTGTGGACGGAGTAAGTGTTATCCAATAAAAGTATAAAAGTAACATTTCTAAGGTAGGTATAAAATTATTTTCTTCCAATCAGTGGTTAAGCCTCCCTCTCCTCTTTTCTGTAGGCTGGTACAGAAGGCTGAGCTTGTGCGTCTTTCACAGACATTCATGCACATAAAGAACTTGCACTGGATTGTTGTTGAGGATTCTCCAGTGAAAACCCAGCTGGTCTCAGAGCTGCTGGCCCAGAGCAACCTGCCTTTCACTCACCTCCATGTGGAGACACCCAAGGAACACAAGCGGAAGGAGAGCGACCCTAACTGGCTGAAACCCCGGGGGGTAGAACAGCGGAACCTCGCACTGCAGTGGCTGCGGGAGAACCGTGAGCTCCATGACAAGGGGACAGTGTACTTTGCTGATGATGACAACACTTACAGCCTTCGGCTCTTCGACGAAGTCAGTGCAGGGAAAAGAGATGCAGCAGAACTGGAGATGGGGAGGAGAACAGAAAAGGCAGTGGAGGGAAAACAGGCATACTGTGTTTGGGTGTTGGGGTCTTAGATTTTTCAAAACATTTCCAGACTTTGCCATTGTTATAACGTTGGCTAGGAAATTAGTGGCTTGCCAAATCTCAATGAATTATATATCCTATCATATCTCAACTGTGCTGGCTTGGACCAAATGGACACATAGTCCAATAACACCTGTAGGGCACTTTATGTATTTATTTACTGTATTTATACCCCACTCTTCAGACCTAAAGGCTCTCAGATAGTTATTCAGACGGTTCCCTGCTCTCAGGCTTACATATTCTGCAAATGATGTGTAAAAGAATTAGTATTGAACAACCCAATTTGATACTCATTTCTTTTTCAAGAAATATGATTTCAGAATCCCCTCGGTCCAAAATAAAATGGGACTTCTTGCCCAAAGTAATAGGAACAGAAGCAAAACTCAGCCACTTGAGAGTTTTATCCACAAATTCTTTAAGTAACCAATATTTCTCTTAACAGTCTTGTTTACCATATGTGAATAATACTGGTTTCCTCACAGGGCATTGTAGCACTGTAAGGGTTACTATGAGACTGAAGTGCCCATGACAGAGCAACACAAATCATTGTTGGCATTTATAAAAAAAATATTCAGGACACTTCACATGCATCATAAACTTTACAGTGGTACAAGCAGCACACTATAGGAACACTTCAATGTGTAGGTATTTTACCATAAGGGTTACAATGTGTTGAATATATAAAAGGAACCTTTGCAAGGGCCAACTATTATCGTTGCAGTTGATTGTTATGGACTAGTAGATGTGCACTCTACTAATGGACCAGGTCCCAAAGCTGCAATTTTACATACAGGCTTTTATGTGAATAAATCATGTAGAGCAGTTAGTTTTCAAATCCTTGATTAAGAAATGTCTATACTTGCTTCTGTTTCTGCTTTGTGACCATGAAGGTTACACCTTGCTGTATTTTAACAAAGCTTGAAGGACTGGGAAATCCCCAGTGGATTGCCTGCTAGATATGTTCTGCAATTACATGAGTATCTAGACTCTGAAGTAAAACTCCACAACTCATGAACTGGATATGCAGAAATAATTATTTCTTTGTGTGTAGTAGTTGTAATTGTAGTGTCAATTGGGCCTCTGTGTTACCACATGAATAGAGGATGAAAGGCTGTTAAGTAGAAAACTGCCCCCTGACTGCTATAACATCCCTAATATGATCTCTTCTATAATGGATGTTTGCTATTGCCAATATTTTTGGGTACTCCCTAACTTCTTTCCTTGCTTCCTGCAGATTCGTTCCACCAAACGGGTCTCAGTATGGCCTGTTGGCCTGGTGGGTGGCCTCCGCTTTGAACGTCCGCTTGTGGAGAATGGCAGAGTTGTGGGCTTCTACACAGCTTGGAAACCAAACCGACCTTTCCCGGTGGACATGGCTGGCTTTGCTGTGGCCCTTCAGCTGCTGCTGGCTAACCGGGAGGCTCATTTTGACTTGCTGGCTGAGCGTGGGTATCTTGAGAGCAGCCTGCTGCAGTCACTGGTGTCTATTGAGGAGCTGGAGCCCAAAGCTGATAATTGCACCAAGGTGAGTGGGAAGGGCAGTGGGAGCATTCTGGGGTGAGGGAAGGTGTTGGAGCCAAGGGGGAGAATATATTGGGAGGCTGTTTTTCTCTGAATAATAACAGGAACAATCCTAGAGTGACCTAGTTGGGAGCAGGCTTGCAGGGGCATGCTATTTCTTTTAAAATACTTTTTTACCATAGTTTTTTGTGGGGTTTTCGGGCTATGTGGCCATATTCTAGAAGAGTTTCTTCCTGACGTTTCACTAGCATCTGTGGCTGGCACCTTCAGAGAATTAAAGCCTTTGATTCCACTTTTTAACCATCTTATTTTGCTGGGAAAAGCCCTCCGAAGTAATTTGAAGAGAATATTAATAACACAGTCTCTGACCTCAGGATTAATTTCAAAAGTACATAACATCAGCAAACCTGTAGCATAAACTCAAACTCAGTTATAGTAGATCCACTGAATCAGTGAGAAGTTGGCAAGTCATTGTAAGTTTCATTGATTCAGTGGGGTGTCTTCTAATGGGGATTAGCAACTGGATTTAGGCTTGGGTCTTACCTACAAGATATTTCATTATGTATATCCCATTTTGGGAGAAAGGCAGATATATATCCAGTAAATAAATAAAATGCAAATATTCCAAAAATTAAAAAAAAAAAGAACATGTGGTTGTAAAAGCTAGACTAGTTCATGCTAAATAGAACATGTAGGGTGTTCAATGTGTAGCCCACATATGCAGTACCCCATGATTTCCACCATGATTTGAATGGTAACCAGTGAGGTATAACTTCTAAAATACTGTATTTCTGAGGTTCATGTGTATCTTTGATGGTTAAGGCAAGCCAAGTGACTCAAAATAACTAATTTTTTAAAAGTTTATTGCATTGTGGGTGTATTTTGATCATGCAATAAGAGCGTAAGAAGGAGAAATAAACAGAAAATCCCTCCTGTCTTTGACTTGTTTACAGGTGCTTGTCTGGCACACCCGGACCGAGAAGCCCAAGATGAAACAAGAAGAGCTCTTGCAGAAGCAGGGCCTTGGCTCTGACCCGAGCATCGAAGTGTGAATTGGCCCTCCATCCAGCAATTGCGAAGCAGGCGGCATCTCTGTAGGGCACAAGAAGAGTGGGATGGACTGGCCTAAGTGGAATGGCCATAGGCACCAGAGGTTTCCTCATCCCTTTGTCCACAGACATGGCACGCTGGAACTTCTATTTATTTATTAAGGATTAAGGTTGAGCTCCTTCCTGGTCCCATGTGGGAGACATGCTCTTCTTCCAACAAGAAGGGGATTTTTCATAAGTACTACTATCCCCTTGCTGGGGACATGCCTCCATGTCATTGCCACCACACACCCTGGTAACCTTTTAAATATTTCTTCCTTTAATGCTGCTTCCTTCAACTGGAGAAAGAGTTCAGGATGTATGTCGGTGTCATGGTTGGACATGTGCTCGACTGCTGTCTCTTGAGATGCAGTGCTTCAGGGAGGAGGAGGAAAAAATGTAAGGGCCCATCCCTGAAATCCACCACTCCATAGACGCCTTAGCTAAGGAAGCCATAACACAGTGCTGTGACCATGTGTGTATTTGGCCTGTAGTTGGTGGGCTGAGGTAAACATTTGGGGAAACAGTTGAGGGCAATGGAAAAAAAGTGATAGGAACTGTCCCACACCTCTTTGCTTACTTCCCAAACATATTTTCCTCCATCATTTGGCCAAATGGAAGGCTTGATCCTGGGGAGGAGCTGGTTCCTGTCCACATGTTCTGTAAGCGTGTTTTGTGATGCCTGTGCCCCAGCTGCATGCCTCCGTGGCTGTTGTAGCAACATGCTTGCTAACCGGTCAATAAAGTTATCTACTCCTGCTTCTTTGCCAAGGATCTTTTGTACTTCTGTCCGAAGAATTTGGAACTGCTTGATCAGCATTTTATGGGCTTCCAGGGCCCCTGAGAAACCATAGACAAGATCTCTGGCTGTGCTGGCTGCCTCCCACCTTGCATAGCCATGCCAGGAAAGGAGACTCCGGTTAAGCAAGTGAAATGCTGCAAGAATTAAAACTAAATTTTGTAATCCACAAATCATGCAAATATGTCAGATGTAGTGTCCTATTTTTGCCTAGCACCTAATTGTAGTTTTTTCTTTATCAAAGGTAGGAACAAAGGTCGGGTGGGCTTCTCTTGCAACCACTTTTCAATAAATAAATAATATGTAAATATTCCAAATGAGTATGTGGCTCTAAAAGATAGATCAGCCCATGCGGCTTTATTGTTACTGATATCGACAGCCAGGCAAGCCATTCCCAAGCTTTCAAGTATCGTTTTGCCAGCATGATGGTTAGAAACCTTTTAAAATGGAAGACCAACATTTTAGAAGAATAATTCTGCACGCTTTTCTACATTTTGGGGGGAAGTATAGCATAGCCCAGACTGTTTTCTCCCGTCCTTGTTACCATCACTCATATTCCAGAGCATATTCCAGGAACATGGAAGGCGAGAAATAATAAATCGGTGGAAGCTAGAAATTGTGAAACGTTGCAGTAGCTGGTGTGAATGAACTGAAGTGGATGGGAATGCAACCCTTTGAATTAAATAATTTAGTAGTGCTTCATTCTGGGAATGGCAATACAAGAAGAAATGGGATAGTACTGTATTAGTGGTGAGTTGAGATGGAAGAAAAATAGTTGGGATATAATGCAAAATCTGACTGAATATCGATCAGGCACCGAAATATGACATGATCATTATAGGCAATTGGAAAGCGAAAGTAGAAAATAATCTGAGTAAAACATTTTAGGAGAATTTGACCTAGGGTCAAGAAATGGGACAGGAGAACGACTTGAATTTTGTGAGATCAATAGTTTGTTCATTGCAAAGACACTTCAGACAACCCAAGCGATGTATACACGGATGTAATGGCCACTATAAAAATCAAATGGACAACATAATTGGAAGTAGAAGGTGGAGAAACCCTATCTTTTCTATTGCAAGAACAGGACCAGACTGCGCAGACCTTAAATTGCTGAGATCAAAAATGCTATCGAGATCGAGGGAAGTAAGAGTACTATTCTCTTCTGCCACTTTGGGTGGCAAATTTGGACTGGCAAAACCCTCTGTCCCCTCCTATCTCCCTTCTGAACATGAGTCAACTGTGATGAGAAAACTACATGGCAGGGGGGTGGCCTGGATGGCCCTTGTGGTCTCTTCCAACTCTGATTCTATGTGATGCAGCAGCAAAAAAAGCCAATGTGATTCTAGGCTGCATCAATAGAAAGTACAGTGTGTACATCAAGGAAAGTACATTGATCGTACCACTCTATTCTGCCTTTGTCAGGTCTCACCTGGAATAACACTGTGTGCATTTCTGGGCCCCACAATTCAAAAAGGGATGTTGAGAAGCTGGAGCATGTCCAGAGGAGGGCCACCAAAATGGTGAAGGGTCTGGAGACCATGAAGCCTTAAGTGGAGAGACTTAGGGAGCTGGAGATGTTTAGCCTGGAGGAGAGAAAGTTAAAAGGTCATATGATAGCCCTTGGAAGGGGTCACCCTTAGGGGTGTCATATTGGGGATGGAGCAAGCTTGTTTTCTGCTGCTCCAGAGACTAGGATTTAGAGCAATGGATTCAAATTACAGGAAGAGATTCCACCTCAACATTAGGAAGAACTTCCTGACAGTAAGGGCTGTTTGACAAAGGAAGACACTACCTTGGAGAATGACTAGCTGCTCATCTGTCCCAGAGGATGCTTGGACTGGGCATTCCTGCATGGCAGAAGGAGGCTGGACTGGATGACCCTTGAGGGCCCTTCCATCTCTTAGGATTCTATGATCTTTGGAGTTGTTTAAGCTGGATGCCCCTCTGTCCCAGGGAGTGCTTAGATTGGGCATTCCTGCATGGCAGAAGGGAGCTGGACTGGATGGCCCTTGAAGGCCCTTGAGGATAGTAAGTTTTGCCCCAGAGTGGCATGTTTTTTAAAGAGAGCTCAAGAGGGAGCAAAGCGGAGAGAGTTTGGAGATGATGAAACACTTCCTCCTCTTGCTGCTGCTCCTCCTGCAAGGGAAATGACCCATCCATCCCGCCTCCCTTGCTTCCTCCTGGGCTGGAGGCAGAGAGGAGGACTGAGTGGGCTCCTTCTCCTGGGGCTCAGAGGGGCGCATGGGGGGAAGAAGAAGGAGCCACAGCCTCCATGGAGCAACGCCACCCGGAGGGCCAGGCTGCCAACGGTGAGGCAGGCCCCTTGCCTTCACTGGGAGGATGGGGAGAGAAGGGACCAGGCTGCTGGGCTCCTCTTTTCCAAGCCTGTCTTGGAAGGAAGGAAGGAAGGAAGGAAGGAAGGAAGGAAGGAAGGAAGGAAGGAAGGGGGACCTCTGAGGCTGAGAGAGTGTGACTAGCGGCACAAGCCACAGGGTCTGGGAGCATGACGTGGGGCAAAGCAACATTTCCCCTCTCTTCTGCAAAGGAGGGAGAAAGGACCAGCCCAGGGCCAGGCTTGCAAAACACCACTTTGCCTGTTGTTGTGGTTGTTATTGTTGTTGCTCTTCTTCTTTCTTCTTCTTCTTCTCCTTTCTTCTCTTCTTGTTTGTATTTATTCTATTGTTGTTGTACTTCTTATTATTATTAATTGTTTATTATTATCATGCTGTTGTTGTTTTGTTGTTGTTGTCCTTCTCCTTCCTTGAATTTATTCTGTTGTTGTTGCTCTTCTTCTTTATTTTCTTATTATTATTATCTGTATTTATTCTCTTATTATTATTTGTATTAATTCTCTTGTATTTCTTATTTCTTCTTCTTCTTATTATTATTATTATGTTGTTGTTGTTGTTGTTGGCCTTCTTCCTTGTGTTTATTCTGTTGTTGTTATTGATGCTCTTCTTTTTATGTATTCTCTTATGATTTGTATTTATTCTGTTGTTGTTGTTTTACTTATTATTATTTGCATTTATTATTATTCTGTTGTTGTTGTCATCCTTCTTCTTCTTCTTCCTCTTCTCCTACTCCTTCCTTGTGTTTATTCTGTTGTGGTTTCTGTTGTGTGCCTTCAAGTTGTTTCTGACTTACGGTGACCCTGAGGCGAATCTGTGCATGCTCAGAGGTGTGGTGTTAACCCAAAATGGAGCCCTGACTTCTCTCTATAAGCTCCTTAAACAGAACTTGGTTGCTGCTGTTGTTGTTGGGTGCCTTCATGTCATTTCCAGATTATGGCACCCACAAGGTGAATTTATCATGTGGTTTTCATGCGATGTTTCTTCAGAGGAGGTTTGCAATGGCCTTCTTCTGCGGCTGAGAGAGTGTGACTTGCCCAGTGGCTTTCATGGATTTGAACCTTGGTCTCCAAAGTCGTGGTCCAGCGCTCAAACCACTACACCACGCTGGCTCATACTTAACTGGGAAGAAAAATGAAATATAAAATATAAAATAAATAATAATCTGGGATATACTTTTGAAGCAATATCAAAGGTTCGGGCTTCTAGGTTACAAGCCTAAACACTGTATGTGTGTGTTGTGTGCTTTCGAGTCATTTCCAACTTATGGCAACCCTAAGGTGAACCTATGAGGGGGGTTTCTTGGCAAGATTTGTTCAGAGAAGTTTTGCCATTACCAGCCCCTGAGGCTGAGAGAGTGTCACTTGACCAAAGAGGACCAGTGGGTTTCATGGCCGAGCAGGAATCGAACCCTGCTGTCCAGAATCGTAGTCCAACGCTCAAACCACTATGCCACACTGGCTCTTATTTGGAAATAAAGTCCCCATTGCCACACTTGGGGCTATAGTCTGAAGCGCACACATGTGTAAACCAGAGCGTTTCTTTCACTGAAGCATGAATGGCATTGCTCTGTTGCATTCAAAGGATCCAGTTGTTTCTGCTTCGCTTCCTACCTTCTTTTAAACATTTGCGTTTGTGCACAGTGCTATTATTAGTGGTGTTGTTGTCATCACTTAAACTGATTACAATATACAGTGTGCGGATTTGCAGAAGTTTGTAGGGTGTTGTGTTGGCGAGTAGAACGAGTTTACACTGTCTGGGATTTGCCATGTATTGTGTTGATGTTTTTAAGGAGTCCTGGCATATGAAGAAAAAAAAAGTGGCTGATGCAGTGGTTTATCCACACTGCAAAAATAATCCAGTTTGTCTGCATCCGTACTGCAAAAATAATCCAAAACTCTGCTCTGATGCCTCGACAAACTACAGTTCCCAGAATTCCATAGCATTGAGCCATAGCGCTTAAAGTGGGGTCAAACTAGATTATTTCTGCAATAAGGACGCACCCTGATAGCGCTTGTGGTATGTTTGTGGGGAAGTACAGCTGAATTTCTGTATAAAAAGCTACGTGTTTGTAAGAGCATTGTGCATCCCGTCTCATTCTATCTCACTTCTGCTACTACTTGTAGTAGCAAGGGGAGATGTCCAACTACAGTGGGACCTTGTTATCCACTGGGGTTTGGTTCCAGGATCCCCCCGTGGATAAGAAAATCTGTGGATGCTCAAGTCCCATTAAATATAATGGCAGAGTAAAATGGTTCCCCATAAATAAGATGGAAAATCAAGGTTTACTACAGTATTTGGAATATATATATATATATATATATATATATATATATATATATATATATTCAAGTCGTGGATGCTTGAATCCATGGATAACAAATCCGTGGATAAGGAGAGCCAACCTTACCTTGATGTTTGTTGGAAGTCAAACTCTGCCAACAATCTAAGGTTCAACAAATTTCTCGTAGGCCTTTTCAGTGTCCAGAAGATGGAAGAGGCAACCAGGGGATCAACTATTTTAGATCTGCTCCTAAACAACAGAGATGATCTGGTTAATGGGATGGAAGTGGCGAGATCCTTAACTGGGAGGGATCATGTTCTTCTGGACTTTGTCATACAGAGGAAAAGGGAAGCCAAACCTAGTCAGATAGGCATTCTAGATTTTAAGAAAGCTGATTTCAGTAAACATAGAGAAATACACTGGTCCCTCCACATTTGCTGGGGTTAGAGGTGAAGGACCCCTGTGAATGTGGAAAAACCCAAATAAATACAATTTTTTTAACCTAAGAGAACACCTCTCTAGGAATCTCCAGGTCCTCCAGTGCAACTTTGTGGTCAACATCTGCCAAACATTGATCATAGAATGATGCTGGAGGACCTACAAATGCCTAGAGAAGTGTTTTTTTCTAGGAATTTCTAGGTTCTCCAGCACAACTCTGTGGCCAATTTCTGGCAGAACTGCACCGGAGGACCTAGAGATTCCTAAAGAGAACGTATTAACCAAAACCACAAATAATCAAATCCACAAAAGTCAGAGCCGTAAATGCAGAGGGCCAAATGTATTGGGAATGATCCCATGATCAGGAATACAAAAAGAGGAGTTCATGCTGGTTGGGAATTTCTTAAAAGCTGGTTATTGATAGGCTGACCATATATCCTTGAGACAAAAAAGAGACGTTGGAATGGCAAAAACAGGACGGGGTTATGTCATACTCCGTATTCATGAAAAAGTAAGACAATAACAAAAGTTTTATTATATTAACATATTGAGCAAACAGTTATTCTTCAGTGACAGAACACATTCAAAAATTTAGGTAGACGTAGAGAGGGGCCCAGATTTCACCGCGATCGTACCATGAGTATTTTGCCGATGAAGTAATCTCACGCAGCAAATTTCTGTCTCTCAACGCCTGGCCATAAAACAACTCACACTTCATGGTACAATTATTATTTTTAAACAGCCACAATTTCAAATGGGGATCTTCAAACCATTTTCACAACATAGCTGGTCATTTTTCTTGAAGACGGGATGGTCTGGAAATACGAAAAATGCAATACTGCCCCATAGTCAGCCTAAATGTTAAAGGCACTGTTTCAAACAGTTCCAAGGAGGAGTTAAAATGAGAAGGGTCTAAAGAAACCAGAGGAATGAGCTAAGATTTAAAAGGTACCTGTACAAGGAATTTGTACATGAAAAGGGGATTTGAAATTCATCCAAATAGCCAGCATGTGTAGGGAGAAGGTCAGAAAAGCTGAAGCGCAGAATGAGTTTAGACTTGCTGGAGAAGTTAAGAAGAATAAAAAAGGCCCTTTTTTGGTTGGGTCTGTAGCAAAAGGAGAACAAGGAAATGGTTGGACCGCTGCAGGGAGAAGATGGTGAAATGCTAACAGGGAACAGAGCAAAGGCAGAACTACTCAATACTTTCTTTGCCTCACTCTTGTCAAAAAGGAGAACTCTAATCGTCGATCTGAATAAAATGGAGCAGAAGTTGCACTGGGGGAAATGCAGTGCATAAAAGGTAAAGAGGTAGTACAGCAACACCTGATCACTCTAAATGAATTCAAGTCTCTACTGGCAGAAGTAATCTCAGAACCACTGGCAATAATCTTTGAATTCCTGAGACTTCCCAGCAAGCTGCAGGAAGGCAAGTGTTGTCCCCATCTTCAAAAAAAGGGGGGGAAAGAGGATCCAAACAATTATCATGCAGTACCAAGAAAGCATATAGCAGTTTATTAAACAGATTGTAAGTACTTAGAGAGGAATGCCATGAACGCTAAAAGTCAAAACATGGGTTTCTCAAAAACAAGCCACGCTAAACTAATCTGATCTCTCTTTTTCTGAGCTGAAAGATTGGTAGATGAAGGGAATGCTGTGGATGTTGTGTATCTTGATTTCAGTAAGGCCTTTCACTAGGCCTTGTAAATAGTCTTGTAAATAAACTAGTAAAATATTGGCTAGACAATGCAACTGTTAGATAGTCCCTTCCACCTCTGTGATTTTACTATTCCAGTTTGTGTAGTGGACCCTCAGTTTGGGTTCCAGGACCCTCCATAGATACCAAAATCCATGGATGCTCAAGGCCCATTATGTACAATGGCATAGTAAAACGGTGTCCCTTATATAAAATGGCCAACTCAAGGTTTGCTTTTTCAGATTTTTTTATTTGTGTGTGAGCATTTTTGGCCCATGGTTGGTTGTATCTGTGGATACAGAATCCCTGAATACAGAGGGCCATAAATGTACATGCCCATAGAGCTAGAGAGAGAAAGAGAATGTTATAGACAGTCGCGTCTTTTTTACAGATGTGGCTTCCCAAATTTCCATTGAGTGTCTATATCTGACACAAATCCCTGAAACCTTCCAGCCTGCAAATATTTGTCTTCTGTTTGTTTTCTGGGCAAAGAAACAAAGAGGCACTCATTACTCTGGCTGGTGGGATAGGTTTTGTACGTAAACACACTCACGCCCCTGACATACTTCCTATCAGTCCTGAGCTTAGAGAAAGACACACATATTGCACAACATCGGGACTCAAAAGTCAGTTTAAACAGCCTGTTAGTAGAAAATGTGAAACAGAGCTTATTATGATGTTGGTAGCTCAGTACAGAGCCAGTGTGGTGCAGTGGTTTGAGTGTTGGACCATGACTTTGGAGACTAGGGTTCAAATCCCTATTTGGCCATGGAAATTCACTGGTTTCCACAAGCGACACTCTCTCAGCTATTATAGGCTTGCTTTAGGTATGTTGGAAATGACTTGAAGGCATACAACAACAACATTGCTCAGATCTTGCCCAAACCCTACCCTGGCCCTCTATATTGGCAGCTTGAGACCTAAAACCCTACTCTTCCTTATTTGTTTGCATGTTTGTTTTATTTATTTAAGGCTGAGAGTGGGCACAACAACAAACCTGTGACCTTTTTTACCACTGTTTTATGGCCAGACAGTTTATTAGTTTTATTACATTAGTATCTCTTCCCTGCTTCCTTGAAGGTGCGTAAGACTGATAGGCATAGCATATCAACTCTGCGAAGTAAGTTAGGCTGAAAGTAAGTTCGGTTCGTGGTTGACTCCAACTTTGTGCTTGACTCCAATTTAAAGCAGCGGTTTTTCTCTGAGGTTCATCGGAAGCTTATCGCTGAAAAGACTAGTCATATGATAGACAAGATTTCCTGAATAACAGCTTGTCTGCTTCTGCTGCTGTTTTCTCCTCCACGTACAACCACCGAAGAGTATTTGTTGGGTACAAGAATTTGCAGAAGTAGCTCTGTCTGTAGTAAAGTTCTGTGGATTTTTCATAAATCAGAAAATATTTCTGAATGCCTGTTACTTAACATCTGCAGAAACAAAATGACTTCCTGTTGAAATGGAAGCAGTTTCCTATTGCACTCATCTCTCGGTTAGTGTCTGAGGCGACATTTGAACTGGGGACTTTCCAGGTCACATTTTTAGCTGCTGGGCTCCACCAGGCAAAATATGTTTGCTTCTAACATGTGTATGAAAGCCAGCATAGCATAGTGGTTTGAATGTTGGGCTATGATTCAGGAGACCAGCGTCTGATTCCCAGTTTGGCCATGAAACCCACTGGGCAGGTCACACTCTTTCAGCCCAAGAGGATGGCAATGGCAAACTCCCTCTAAAAAACTTGCCAAGAAAACCCCATGATAAGTTCACTTAGACCATAAGTCGGAAATGACTTGAAGGTACACAATGACAACAACAACCTGTGTATGAGTACCCCAAATGGGTTTTCTGTGGAAGGAATGAACGCTCTATTCAGTTCTCATATTTAGAAACAAATTATTGGGTTAAGAATTCTTTAATTATGCATTTAAGTCTTTTGCATTAGACTCAGAAGCCAGAAGTCTATCCACAAATTTTCTCGGTTGCATTATCTGGTCAAAAGGGATCCAAATGTCTTGTAAATATTGCCCTATGCTCAGCTAATAGTATGCCACAATATATCCTATGTGCCAGTTTATAATAGAATCATAAAGATGGAAAGAGACCAGAAAGGCCATTCATTCCAGTTGTTATGTGGCTTCAAGTCGACTCTGATTTATGGCAGTCCTGTCATAACATTTTCTTTGTATGATTTGGGGGAGATTTGCTATTGCCTTCCTCTTACGCAGAGAGGTCCCTTTCTTGGGTCAAGCAAAATGCACATTATTCAACTTGCAAGCTTTCAAAGCTCCACTGGTGGCTTCATAAGGCAAAGATGTTAAAACCAGTGGAGCTTTGAAGGCTTGCAATGTATATAATGTGCCTATTGAAACTAGAAAAGCTTGCTACGTGTATAAAGAGATCTTTGAAATCTTGCAATATGTATAATGTGCCAGTGGAGCTTCAAAAGCTTGTATAATGTGCATTTTGATTGGCACAATAAAGGATCACTGTTTTGTGAATTTTTTATGATCCTATACTTTGCTATATGGCCAACATAGCTACCCCTGGCTATGTTAGGCAGAGAGAGTATGACTTGCCCCAAGGCCAGCCATTGGGTTTCCGCATCTGAGCAGGGATTTGAACTCTCATCTCATAATACAATCCTCGTTCAACATTACACAACACTGGCCCTTATATGTACCAGAGTCATTTGCAAATTTCTGTGGTTTTGTAATAAACAATTTGACACAGAAAGAGTGCCCCGAAGATGGAAAACTTAAAAAAACATGCATGTACTTTGACTCTGGTTTAGGAGCAAAAATGTTCTGCCTGGTGTAACTCAGCAACAGTGTCATCTGGAAAGTCCCTGGTTCAAATCTCACCTCAGATGCTACCCGAGGCATTTGGCAAACTGGTTTTGGAGGAGGCAGGGAAGGACTCAAGACTTCTTTGACTGGCTAACAATGGAGACACGGACCACTCAGTTAACAGGAGTGATGGGAATGGACAGTTTAAAATGAACACCAAGGATTATAGTCTCTAGTACTTTAAAACCGTACCCATGGCCCATCTGAGAAATGCTGTACTACCTACATGCTAATCATGAGCCTGACGAAATCCAAATTTACTGAGGCTATACATTTGTGTTTAATTTTTTCAGATTAACTCACAACTCAGTAACATTTGAACTGTGAAAAGAAAATCTCCTAGTGATTACACACCTGTTGGACCCAAAGCACTATCACCCTTGACAAGTTCTAGCATTAGATTCAATGCTGTCCATCATGGGGAGGGTTTTCTTACTCGCAACCAAACCAATGTGCAAAGACAAACTGTGTTGAGTCATATATGCAACCAGGTTATTTGAAAGGTGACATTCTTTCTTATGATTTGGCCCAGTTTCAAAGATTTGAAAGCCTTTCTTTTGGTCTTGTTGCACATTTGGTGGTGAAGCAAGAGGACTTTATTGATGGCCTCGCTAAGGCTGCAAAACTCCCCACTGCCCAAACCCTGAAGTTCTCCTTTGTTCTTGTTTGCCTTCAAGTAATTGCTAACTTATGGCAACTCTAAGGCAAACCTATCATGGATTTTTCTTGGCAAGATTTGTTCAGAGGAGGCTTGCCATTGCCTTCCTCTGAGGCTGAGAGTGTGTGACTTGCCCAAGGTCACCCAATGGATTCCCATGGCTGTGCAAGGATTCGAACCCTGGTCTCCAGGGTCATAGAGGCATAATATAAGACAAGACAAAATAAAAGCGAAATTGTCATGCCCAAAATGGCGAACATTTTGGAATTCCTCCTGGACAGAAGGTTGACATGTAGGATATGTCCTGGAAAAGGAGGACATCTGGTCACCCACTATACTCTCTTTATTGCAACACCACTTCTGACTCTTAATGCCTAGGCAGAAAAATGGCGGCAGTGGCAGCTCTTTGGCGTTTCCCTCAAAGGAGCGCTGAGAGGAATTGGGCTCTGAAGGGCTTAAATAAAACATTTGTGTATGTTTGCCAGCTTTTTCTGGGTTAAAATCAGGCAGAGTTGAAGGCTGTAATCTCTGCTAACGTTGCCATTTTCTTTGTTTCGCATTTCCATCCTTTTTGACATTTTCTTAGCTCTGTGGTTGGTTGCTTCCCCCACACATCGCACAACCACAATTTAGTGCAGTTCCCTCCTCAGCCATCCAACCTTTAGTGTGAGGAAAAACAGTTACACCTGGTGTTTTGTAAGGTCTTTGGCATTAGTTTCCTTTGCTTCATCCTTTATTACATGCCCCTGAGTTTTACCCTTGACTTTGATCCACGGGTCAAAATCCATAATATTTGCCTGAAAACCATCCCTCAACTTATATATGAGTATATAGTGGTCCCTTGGTATCTGCTGAGGTTTGGTTCCAGGACCCCCCATGGATACTAAAATCCATGGATGCTCAAGTCCCATTAAATACAAGAGATAGTAAAATGGTATCCCATATATAAAATGACAAAATCAGTGTTTGCGTGTTGGAACATGTATTTTTTTTTAATATTTTCACACCGTAGGTGTTTGAATCCAGGGATAAACATAACCTTTTTCTACATTTTTAATTGTAATTAATTTTAATTGTATCACCCAGCCTCTTTCACAGAATCTTGTGAAGGAAAGGAGATGCCATTCCCTTCCATTTGTAAAGCCTCCTCTCTTATATTTTCCCATCACTTCTTTTTGTCTTTTTACTCGTCATAGATGAGGACAGTTTAGCTTTTTGTGGGGTGTATTAGGAACCCTCTGTCTTGAGGGAAATTCCCTCTCTGTTAGGGTGACTAGACATCCTCTTTTCCAGGACATGTCTACCATTTTAACTTTCTGTCAGGAAGACTTCCAAAATGGCCTCCATTTTGAGCATGACCAAGGTGGGATACAGACCACCCAAAAGGGCGGTCTACCGCCACCCTAGTTTGCTGCATGAGAGAGCTGCAGCAAACAAACCGCACGGCTCCCTCGTGCATCAAAAAGAACCCACAAAAATCGGGTTCTTTTTGTGGCGCTGTTGCACTTGCGGCATCATAAAGGCACCGAGACATGTGGACACTAGGCGTCCGTCACATCAAAATGTATGTACAGGGCGCCGCCATTTTGACTCCCTTGTCACGTGCGAGGGGCGTCTGAAAGCGCCGCCCCTCGCACATGACGACAGCGTCCCATAGGGCCCATCTATCTAGCGCCCATGAAACATTCATTTATATTTCTATGAGGTTTTTTTGCGTTTACAGTATAATACAAGGAGGTTTGGCAGCCTCCCTCCTTAAATGCCTTCTGGAATGTGCTCCGCTTTGTGGTGACATGGCCTCCTTTGTGGTTAGGACATCTGGTCACCTTGCTTAAAATAAAGACCCGTAACCCCTGTGTAGCTTGGCATGTGAAGAACTAGGGTTTAACAGATGTATACACACTCTTGCTCTCAAAAATGAAGTAAAGTAAATGTTGAGAGACCTGGAACCCCTCTGAAAATATAAGGCCGACCTCCCTTTCCATATAGCATATTGAACTGCTTATTTTTTCCCCTTTCACACTTTGCTTTGAGACAAGGAGACGTGGGAGAGAGGTGCCTAAGATGAGCACCTTGCTCAAAAATGTCATCCAACATGTTTAGCCGGAAGGGTGGGGTGTGTGTATCTTAAGTATTTGGGGGGGGGGGGTGGTTTGATATTTTCCTATAGGAATTACAAAGCCTGAGATGGAGAAACAGGATGCCCTGGTGTATAGTTTCACTTTCTACATACCAGACACAAAACAACACATTGCAATCTGAGAGAAGCGATAGGAATTCAGAAAGAGCAGGTTCCTTTCTTGGTTTAGGTGTAGCGGGCCCTCTGGCCCCATAAGGAGTTGAGAACATTATGGGAGGAACACTGACTGCCTCTTCAAGAAGTTTCTCCACAGATTAGGAAAAGATCCATACAAAGTGTGGGTCTGCGTGTCCCAACACACAAACTCAGGAGGGAAGTAATAAATGAATGCTTTCCTGCGTTCCACAGTATTTTAAATAACAACGAAACATGGAAATGTATACCATGTGCCCTTGGTATCCGCTGGGGTTTGGTTCCAGGACTGTCCATGGATATCAAAATCCATGGATGCTCAAGTCCCATTAAATACAATGGCATAATAAAATTGTGTCACTTATATCAAATGGACTTAAATCAAATTTGCTTTTCGGAATTTAGATATACAGTCAACCCTCGTTATTCATGGATTTCCCCCCCCAATGGATTAAAAAAAGTATAAATTCCAGACAGCAAACCTTGATTTTCTATTCTATGCAATAATAATAATAATAATAATAATAATAATAATAATAATAATTTATTTATATTTCCCCGCCTCTCCCGATGGATTGAGGTGGGGTTACAGCCCGATAAAAGCATACAAAATACAATAATAAGGAGCATCACACAACACACAATTAAACACAATTAAAAGCAAACACAAAAACAACAGGTAAAATACAATACTAAAAATAGTTGAATCCATGGATAAAGAATCTGTGAGTAGGGAGGTCTATCCCCCGTTGATACCAAAATCTGTGGATATTCAAGTTCCATTAAATACAGTGGGAGAGTAAAATAGTATTCCTTACATAAAATGGCAAACCAAAGTTTGCTTTTTAAAATGTATGTATTTAAAAAACATTTTCACACCGTGGGTGCTTGAATCCATGGATAAAAATCTGCGGATAAGGAGGACTGGCTGTGTGTGTGTGTGTGTGTGTGTGTGTGTGTGTGTGTGTATTCCAAAATGTAAACCTTGATTTCACCATTTTATACCAGGGACTCCATTTTACTATGCCATTGTATTTAATGGGACTTGAGCATCCTTGGATTTTGCCACCCAGAGCTGGTCCTGGAACCAAATCCCTGTGGATACCAAGGACCCACTGTCCGTTGTCATCTCCATATTGTTATTGATTTGTTATTTGGTTATCAATAACTGTTAGACGATGGTTGTTGTTTTTATATGTTGACATTTGATACAATTCCTGAATTGTGATAAAATAAAAATCGGGGGGGGGGGAGAGCCAAATACAGAGTGGGGTCAAAGAGAAAAGGTTTATTGAAAGCTACCTGGAGAGATCTAAAAGCTATGCCTTTTGAGTTCTCCTATTTTTAACCAAATCATGCTCCTGCGCCGTCTGCAAAAGTGTTTGTACAGTGCAACTCAAGGAGGTTTGGCATCCTCTCTCCTTAAATGCCTTCTCACACTTGAAAGCAGGACATAATTTTATTGGGATCAGTATATGGGAATGAGAGCTGAGAGCGGAGGTTTGCTACACGAGCCGAGGACCACAGTCTTTGGCTCTTTGCAGACCATTTGGGATAATGCATGGCTGAATGAGAGTCACACTTGGACTCACTTGTCCCAATCCATTGCCAGGCTTTCACGCCAATAGTTCTGTCCAACATGCCGTCAAAGCCCTCTTACCCACCACTTTTGCTACTGGGGGAATGTGAATTGAAAAGGTCACGGGGAGCTGGGAGCCTTTTCCTTTGCCATGCTTTCTGGAATGAGCGTGCGTAGGAGGGGAACTGGACAAAGCAGAGCTTGTCTGGGGTATTATTTCCCTTCGAAACCCTTGCGATTTCTGTGCCTCTTGGCACAGTGGAGCAGAAAGGCCAAAACATTTTGCCTTTCTCAAATAAGAGTCTCTGTCTCTTGCCCTAATGTCTCAGATTCTTTCTCATCCTCACATCTTCTGTATTTTGTTAGAAGTAAACTGTCTTTAGGGAGACAAGGGCAAACCTCTGAACAAATCTTACCACGAAAACCTCACGATACGGTCGCCGTAAGTTGGAAACGGCTTGAAGGCACACAACACACACACGCACACCACCCACTTCTCAGGTTTGGTTGCCAGGTTCGGGCTAGCAAGGGCGAATTGGGAGATGGGAGGGCAGCAGTGGCATTCAAGAAAACAAATTCAAAGGCAAGAAAAAATAATAATACCAGCATAGTTGCTGTTGACTTAAGCGTGGAAAACTCTTTGAAGTGCTTCATTTCAGAAAGATTACCAGTGCTTGTGTTTTCTTTGTATAGCTCTCAAAGCTTGTTTTTGGTGCTTTACAAACAAATGTATGATGTGCTATTTTACATTTACACCCACTCACTGTATATACTCACGTATAAGTCTAGAAATTTAGGTTAAAATTTTGACCCAAAAAACCTGAGTTGTCTTATTCATGGGTCAATGTAAGTCCTGTACTTTCACTCATATATCTATATATTTATATGGTGAAAGGCAAGAGTTTAATTTGCCCTGGAAGCACTAACCACCTTCTACTCTCTCATCTATCCAGCCTTTACCATGAGCACAAAGAGTTATGCCTGCTGGAATTTTGTAAGTTCTTTGGTGGTGTTTTCCTTTGCTTCATCCTTTACATCCTTCATCACATGTCCCTAAATTTTACTCTCGACTTATCCACAGATCCTATCAAAATCCATAATTTCAGGCCCAAAACCTGTCCTTGACTTATGTATGAGGTCCACTTATAGTCAGGTATATATGGTATATAAACTGAAGAGAGCAAGCATGGTGTACTGGTTATGTATTGCACTGGGACTGGAGACTAGGGTTAGATTCCCAGCTCAACCATTAGGTGACCTTGGGCAAGTCACATGCTCTCAGCCTCAGGGGAAAGCAATGCCAATCCTCCTCTGAACTAATCTTGCCAAGAAAACCCCATGATACATTCGCCTGTAAGTCTGAAATGACCTGAAAGCACTCAATAACAACAATATATAAATTGAAATATATAAGCAGTGGTCCCCGCTATTCACTGGGGTTATGGGCAAAGAACCCCAGTGAATGAAAAAAAACACAAAAAACACTATTCTTTTTGTTAAGTTGAAGGCTTTCATGGCCGGCATCCATAGTTTTTTGTGGGTTTTTCGGGCTATGTGGCCATGTTCTAGAAGAGTTTCTGCCTGACATTTCGCCAGCATCTGTGGCATCTGGCATCTTCACTCTGATTGCCTGGCTGTCTTTTATCTCATAGTGTTAAACAATAACTGTATTTACATGTCATGGTGAAGCATCAGTTGAGGATTAAGACACACAGCCTGATGAGCGTGAGCATAGTAGCTATGCTTTGCTCCTCTTTTTAGACAAGAACAGGTAAACAAACTAAGAATGCACAGTTAGTAGAACCAGTGTGTAGAGAGATCTTGTAGCACCTTTTGAGACTCACTGAAAGAAAGAAGTTGGCAGCATGAACTTTCTTGGACTTCAGTCTACTTTCTCGGACCAAAAGCATCTGAAGAAGTAGAATGAAGTCTACAAAAGCTCATGCTGCCATCTTCTTTTTTTCCGTTAGTCTCAAAGGTGCTACAAGATATCTCTACATAAGAATATCTTGTTGCATCCTCAAGGAAACTATGATGAATTGCTTTCAAACAAGCCAGGATTCATAAGCCAAGTTCAACTACTGTACTGGATACTGGTGGCTTACCAGACAAACCAAACACAGCTAGAATCAATGTTGCAACCTTTTTACACTTATTTACTCAACTGATTTGTCATTTTGGTCCAAAATATGCTGCAGAAAAAATGCAGTTTGAGACCACTTTAATTGCCCTGGCTGAGTGCTCGGGAATCCTGGGATTTTGCATTGAGCCAGGACAGTTAAAGTGGTCTCAAACTGGATTATTTCTGCAGTGTGTTTTGGACCTACCGTATATACTTGTATATACTTATACCTCATGTATAAGTCAAGGGCAAGTTTTGGGCCCAAAATTATGACTTTTGATATGACCCATGGATAAGTCGAGGGTAAAACTTAGGGGCAGACAGCAAAGGATGCAAAGAAAAACAATGCCAAAGAACTTACAAAATCCCAGCAGGCATAACTGTTTGTTCTCATACTAAAGGCTGGATGGATGAGAAAACAGCAGGGTTTCAGTGGTTCCAGGGCAGATGACACTCTTCCTTTTCACCAGAGGAAGGTTCTTTTTTTAAATGAGAGTTAAAACATGGATAAGTTGACCAGGTTTTTTGGGTCAATTTTTTGACCTAAATTTCTAGACTTATACATGACTATATATAGTATGTGTATTCTCCCCAGCCTACAAGAAATCCAAGTGTGCATTCATGGTGATCTTAGGTTGCCACAGGTCCTTTCCTGTCCATTTCCCATCCAAATCCAGTCCTATGTAGATTCAGAAATGGAATTTAGATAACCTCCAGAACAATCTGTCCATCCAACTTTAAGGTTTTTAGGAGGAAATTGCCTCATTAAAGGCTGAATGGCAGGAATCAAGGGTCAGAGAAAAGGAGCTAGAAGCCAAGAGGCTATAGAACAAACCAAGCTTGGGAAAATAATTGCTGCTTGGGTAAAATCCCAGACCAGACAGGAAGCCTTTTATAGACCTTCCCATAAGAGTGGGCCCAGTGGTCAGCATGGATGACAGAGCTAGTCTAGAGTCTGGGAAAGTTGTTGTTGTGTGCCTTCAAATCATTTCCGATTTATGGTGACCCCGAGGCAACCCAATCGTAGAGTTTTCTTGGCAAATTTCTTTTGGTGACTCTAAGGCAACCCTATCATGGGGTTTTCTTGGTAGACCCCTCAAAAAAATGCAGTCGGATGCATTTGAAATGCAGGTGAACAACAAAGATTCAACCTGAATTTATCCTGGATTATTTTCACCATCTGAATTGACCCATTGACTCCATCTTTGTGAAATCGAAGGCTTTCGCAGCTGGTGTCCATAGTTTTCTGTGAGTTTTTTGGCCTGCATCGCCATGCTTTGGAATGATTTATTCTTGAGCCTGGTATCTTCAGAATGTGGTGGCATGGACGCTTGTAGAATATATATATACACATACACACACTTGTGTGACCTATGGTTGGGAGGAAGTGATTTACATGTTAATCTGTATGTTACTGTAAATCGCTTCTTCCCAACCAAGAGTCGCACAACTATATATACAAGCTTCTATGCCACCACCCTCTGAAGATGCCAGCCACACATGCAGGCAAATGTCAGGAATAAATTCCCCTAGAATGCAGCCACATAGCCCAAAAAAACCACAGAAAATGATGACTCCATCTTTATTCGCAGTGCTGAGACATGTGAGCTACACAACACACAGAGATGCGTAGAGATGCGATTCCATTAAAAAACCCCAGTGTGAAGAACAAAACCGGAATATGTGAGTGAGATTATTCGCATCGTCATGCTAAAAAAACAAAATGTCTGAATACTCCCTAGATGGCTGCTTCTGGTTTGCTGAACAGCATGCACACACTGTTTGTGCTTTTGTGACATGTTCTAATTCATGCTGAACTAAGTTATAGAGAAAGATCACTAGTAGCATGCAGTTAAAGAGTGTGGTTTTGAACCTGCCTTTTAAACATGTTGAATATGAAGTGGGTACTAAGATGTTAATGGTCTGAGTACAGTGGTCTTGTGTATTTGCACCCATGGTTCTCTGCCTCCTGCATGAATCCTCCAAACCCCCGTGGGGCAACAGATTTTGCTGCTCTGTTGTTCAGGGGGCTTGTGTTTTGTGCCTGGCGTCAGGAATGTCTGGGGCGGGAGCCATTTCCTCCCAACTTCCCCGGTCTTTGGCTGCCAGTACAAACAAGGCTCACTAGGCATGAGGCAAGAGCTGGGCTTGGTGCCTGCAAGATGGAGGTCAGAGTTCCTACCTTGAACCAAACAAACCTCTCCCTTTCTTCCCTGTGAACTGTGGCACTCCCTGCCTGGATTGGGAAACCTTAAAATCTCTCCCCGCTGTGTTAATTATAGAGAATGATCACTGTGTGTGGTTCTCTTTTTTCATGCAGTAAACAAGGACCTGCTGTTTTTGGCACACCAGCATGCAAAGTTCAGAGCTACACAGAACTCTTTTGCTTAGCATTCTCTGAAGATGTCAGCCACAGATGCTGGCGAAACATCAGGAATAAGCTCTTCTAGAACATGGCCACATAGCCCGAAAAAACCACAAAAAACTCTTTTGCTTGTTAGTCCCATAGAACCATAGAATCATGTAGTTGGAAGAGACTACAAAGGCCATCCAGTCCAACCCCATTCTGCCATGCAGGAACTCACAATCAAAACATCCTCGACAGATGGCCAGCCAGCCTCTGTTTATAGACCTCCAAGGAAGAAGACTCCACCACTCTCTCCAAGGGACTGTGTTCCACTGTTGAACAGCTCTTATTGTCAAGAAACTCCTCCTAATGTTGAGGTGGAACCTCTTTTCCTGGAGCTTGCATCCATTGTTCCGTGTTCTAGTCTCTGGAGCAGCAGAAAACAAGCTTGCTCCCTCCTCAGTGTGACATCCCTTCAAATACTTAAACAGGGATATCATATCACCCCTTAACCATCTCTTCTAAGATGCCCAGCTCCCTAAGTCTTTCCCCATAAGGCCTGGTTTCCAGACCCCTCATCATTTTGGTCGCTTTGTATATATATTTTAATATTTTCAAGTCATGGATTCTTGAATCTGTGGATGAAGAATCCATGGATACAGATACACTCTTTTCTTTCTTGTGTTTAATCATAGCATGGTTACTTTCTCTTTGTTAGGTGACAGCCTCTTGGGTGACAACAATATCATGCCTCACCAAGACTGGCTCACTAACCTTGACTCCCGACTGCGAAGCCAAGAAGAACAGCTGACGCTGGTGAAGTCAGCATTGGCAGATGCCCTGAGAAGGCTTAGCTTCTATGACCAGCAGATCCCTCTGCTCAGACAGCAATTGCTTGAAGGTGAAGCTCGTGAGAAGTGCCAGAAGGAGTGGGGAATTCTGGAAAGTATAGGTCCAGAGGGTACATTTCTGCCACTGGTGACACTGAGATCCCCTGGTCTTTGCCTTCTTCCTATTGCTTCTTGTTAGCTGGCCTAGCACTAACAAGGAAAAGGCATCTTCCCCTCTATTTGCCTGTTCCTTCCAGACAGCAGTATTCAGAACCAGTTCCAGGTTCAAACAGCATCCAGCACAGACTAGCTAGAAAACTCTTCCAAGAAAATGGAGTCCTAGCAAGTATCAAAGGAAGCCAGGTTTCATGTTGGCCCTGGCGGTGGTGCAGAACAAAATGGGGAGAGGACAAATGAACCATTGGTAAGGAAATGGGCAGACTCAAGTGTTTGCCAGGGTGGCGTAACTTAGAGCAGAACATTTTATCCAAAAACCTCCCAAAAGTTAAAGCTGTAGCTGGCTAGAATGGGGTTGGGAAGTCTATGTAGTTGCACATTTGTGAAGTTGGGTATATATTGTATGTCAGTTTGTTGCAGCAAATATAGATGCTTCTTCTTCCTCTGCAGCAAATTCTGGTGTGTCAGATACCAAAGACCCTGCAATCCTTCCACAAGGAAAAAATGCTCTTGGGATCCTGCCCCCTATCCTCTCCAGGTACTTAACTTGATTTCTTGAAAGGGAGAAATGCAGGTGACAATAAAGATAGCACATATTGGTGGTGGTAATGAGAGGGGAAGAGAGACACCTGAAGCCAGAGTTTGGATAAATTATTTGGGAAGGGGGATTGCAATTCCCAGATTCCTTCAGCCAGCATGGCCATTGTAGTACAATGGTCCCTTGATATCCACTGGGTTTTGGTTCCAGGACCCATTGTGGATATCAAAATCTGTGGTTGCTCAAGTCTCTTAATGGCCTGTTACAGACTGCCAAAATAAAGCTGCTTTGCGTCTCTGTGGAGGTATGCTATTTAAATGATGCATGGGTCCTAAGAGTCCAGAGGTCGCACCAAAGCCACACTCCATTCCCAAGCACTGGAGTGCAGCTTTTGGTGCAGCTTCCGGATTCTTAGGATACATGCATCATTTAAATAGCATACCTCCAAAGAGACCCGAAGCAGCTTTATTTTGGCAGTCTGTAACAGGCCAATGTTTCATTATGTATGTGCAATTATAAGTTTCCCAAAATATGGGAAATATCCAAAATACAGAACACTTCTGGTTCCAAGCATTTTGGGTCCTCTACCTGTATAACTTTAAATTTCAGGATCTTGTCTAGTTCTTCCATAGCTGCCCTTCTGACTCCTAGTCTTCTGATTTCTTGGCTGCAGTCTCCATTCTGATTAATGACTGAGCCAAGGTATAGAAAATCTTTAACTTTGTAATGTTCTGTCTCTATTTAACTCAATAACCAGGCTTCATGGACGAATGAGAAAGAGTTTATTGCAGCAGATCAGAACAGAAGTACATCTTTTGCCAGAACTGAGTTACACACATTAATTTCACGATTAAAACCCCTTGCAAGCACTGCTCCTTCCCAACCATGCACATTCGATTCTCAAAGCAAGAGACCTTTGATTCTCACAATAACTAGCTGTGTCTGTATCCTCCCTTTCCAAATACTAGGCCTCTTCTAGCACATTCTACTGTTATGTCTAAAACACAGTAAAAGCACAGCTAACTAACATGGCAGAGGGAACCTTTAGAATTGACTCTGACATTGTCCCCTCCAGACAATTCTTCCTCCCTACAGAGGAAAGAGTAAATGCATAACACTTAAGCAAAGCAAACAAAACCTCAGCATTATGGCATTAAACATCAAAACCCAGAATCATACGACACTTTAGGTTGACCCAGGTTTGTCAAGACACATCTGATGGAACTTTTAAATCACTTTAGAGATGCCCTGACATGAATGTCTGATACTCATTCAGAGTGTTATTGGGGAAAGTCTTTCTATTGCACAAAGCACTGTAAATGTCTTGTGTGCATGCCGCACTTGGAAAAATTCAAAGATACAGTCGTGTTAGTCTGTCGAATCCATATGTAGAGAGATCTTGTAGCACCTTTGCATCTGACGAAGTGGACTGAAGTCTATGCTGCCAACTTCTTTATTTTAGTTGGTCTCAAAGGTGCTACAAAAGCACTTGGAAAAGTTAAATAACTCCCAGGATCACCAGCTAATAGCCCTGCTGAGAGGGGATTCTGGGAGTTATCTAGAAAAGTTGCTTTCCCAAGCTCTGTTTGTTTGCAACCGTAAGTGAAACAAACTGGTGTTCCTCGGTTAATTCTGTGTTTCAATTGTAGTTCATCTGCTGTACAGCAGCCACCAAGCAGCAAGGAGTTGGTGCCCTGGAATGACAGCTTGCTGAGGTTGAAACAAGTCAGCATTGGGACACAGACAGAAGAGTCTACTGTATTGCCCGCCAAGCAGGGACAGTGCCTCAATAATGGATACCTTCAGCAGATCGCTGAGAGCTCGGTTGTTAGAGAAAAACCCATTCAGGATCACTCCAGCACGAGGGAAGCAGACTCCCCCAAGGGTCTTACCTGTGGAGGTCTTCCAGAAGAGCTGGTTAAGAACTCCTTTGGGCCAAAAAACTATGGAGGAGGCCAGGACTTGGGCTTGAAGAATCAAAATATCCAGGAAGAACCTCAGGGTCAAGGCCTTGTTTGTTGTCATCCGAACACTTGCCCCCATGAATTTCAAGATGTCGGAGAGCCTCCACCCAAAGATGGCATGGACAAAGACATGGGCACCGCACAGTCCCCACCTTCAGCCCAGCCGCCATCCCCTGAGCCTCTCTCAGAAGGAGGGAGTAGCAGCAGCAGCACACCTGCCTCCCCAATTCCTGCTGTTCAAAATGTGATGTCCAGCAAGAAAGAGCTGTAAGTATCAAGATGGGGGTCTTGTCCAGAAGAAATGGAAAGAGTTTTTACAAATAGATTCATGTGGATTCTCATGTTCTTTTGTTTTGTAAGTTGTATTCCTCAGCCATCTTCCTAGTAGCCATTTCCAAAAGAAAAGCCATTGTTTAAAATGGATTAGAACCTTTGGACTTCCAGATATTTATGCAGTTTAGGCTGCATCTATAGAAATATAGTTTCTAGATCAAGGGACATAATAGTGCCACTCTGTTTTGCTTTGGTCAGGCCTCAACTGGAATACTGTGTCCAGTTCTGGGCACCACAATTCAAAAAGATGTTGAGAAGCTGGAACTGTGTCCAAAAGAGGGTGACTAAAATGGTGAAACCATCAAGCCCTATGAGGAGAGACTTAGGGAGCTATGTATGCTTAGTCTGGCGATTAGAAGGTTAAGAGGTGATATGATAGCCCTGTTTAAGTACTGCATATACTCATGTATAAGACTAGAATTTTTAGTCAAAAAACTGACCCAGAAAACCTAGGTCGACTTATTCACAGGCTAATATAAGTACTATACTTTAACTCTTATTAAAAAGGGAACCATCCCCTGAAAGGCAAGAGTACAATCTGTCCTGGAAGCACTGACTTCCCTCTGCTCCTTCCTTCAAGCCTTTAGGGTGAGCCAAAACAGTTATGCCTGCCATAATTTTGTAGGTTCTTTGGCATTGTTTTCCTTTGCTTCATCATTTAGATCCTTTGTTGCATGTCCCTAAGTGTTTTACCCTCGACTTATCCAAGAGTCATATAGAACACCCATAATTTTGCTCCTAAAACCTGCCCTTGACTTATACATGAGGTTGACTTGTAGTTGAATATATACGGTATTTGAAGGGGTGGCATATTGAGAATGGAGCAAGCTTGTTTTCTGCTGCTCCAGAGACTAGGACATGGAGCAATGGTTTCAAACTACAGGAAATGAGATTCCACCTAAACATTAGGAAGAACTTCCTGACAGTAAGAGCTGTTTGACAGTGGATCTGAGACCCCCTTTCTCCCTGAATAAAGATGTGAAGTGGGATCTGGAGCAGGCTGGAAAAGGAGACTTGGGACTGTTTTTTAATGATCCACCTCCTTTCTCCTTCTTTCTTATCTTTCCACCTGTTTGCTCTGTGTCCTCCTCTGTGTCTATCTTTCTTGGCTGAATTGAAGGTTTGGTAAAAACCATGCTCTATTTGCAGCTGTGGGCAGAGCATAGCCCCCGCAAAACCAGACCAAAAGGTGCCTCTTGAGTATGGAGAAGGCCCAGCTGCTTGCTGCTGCTTCTCTTTGCAATAAGGCATGGCTTAGAATAACTTTCTTTCAGTTCATGCTTTTTTTGCAAGGATGAAATCATACCTAAGCTACGCTGCAAGGGATACAGATTGTGTTGAAAATGCAATATGCTTTATTTGCTTTTATAGCTATGGGAGGAATGCTTAAGCTGTGTTTTGTACCACACCTTGCTCCAAATTAAGGCGCATAATGCTCAAGGCTGATTAAGTTATTTTGGAACTCAGACAAAAAGTGACTTCCCCATTCCCTGCAGGTAAAAATAGAAAAATATTGTTGTTAAATAACCAGCAATGTGTTGCCTTTTCCAGCTGCCTGGAGTGGATGCCACATTCTGCAGAAGGATTTTCCCCTTCTCCTAAACCTGTATTTGATTGCTTGTTGTTGTGTGCTTTCAAGTCGTTTCTGACTATCATAGCATTTTCTTGGCAAGATTTCAGAGGAGTTTGGCATTGCCTTCCCCTGAGGCTGAGAGAGTGTGACTTTCCCAAGGTCTCCCAGTGGGTTTCATGGCTGAGCTGGGAATCAAACCCTGGTCTCCAGAGTCATAGTTCCAGACGCAAACCACTCTGCCACACTGGCTCTCATTTGATCACTTAAATCTTTAAAATAAACTTCAGTCAACAAAGTAGATTATTTCCTAGGCATTGCTTCTTTAACAGAAAATTTGATAGCAGAGGTAGAAATAATATGGGGAAAAAACATATTCCTGTTGTGTGCATATGTGTGCCTTTGTTCTTTCATCACTCTCCACTTTTTCTTACAGTTTCCATTTTGCTGGCCAAATGTATTGATATGGTGGAGATAGCTGGCAAGGCAGACCTATCTCTTTCCCCCTTTTTTCTCTGTTTTTGCTGTTCATGTCTTCACAGAAAGGGATTCTGGAGGCAGCTGCTGTTTACCTTATCTGCTGTAGGCAGAAACACATAGCTCCAGTAGGAATAGTTGGGATCCCTTTCCTTCCCAGTTCAGGCTTTATTATATTCTTTAATGCAGACTTATTGCTGCAACCCAGCACTGGAAATCTGTGTTTCTCCAGCCCCCTTCACCATCCCAGTGCCAATGCAGCTAAAAAAACACATCCAATTAGATATAGGCAAAAGAAAAAAAAGAGGGGCTGGGTTGACGTAAAAAGAACGTCTTTGTGAGAGGTTTTGTTAACTGCAGTGTACCTGTTAGCAGTTCCCTCTCCTACCCTGATGTTGCATCCAGGAGTATTTTATAGGGCTTGGTTTTCTTGTGAAACACTGCAGATTTAATGGCACCATTGTGATATCTGTGTAAATTAAACACATGGAGTGGCAAATAACCTGAAGAAGACTGTTCAAGTCTATAAAATAGTATGGGTTCACTAAAAAGCCAAAGGTATGCCCTTGGAATACTCCAAAGCTCTTTTGTTGCTATCAGCCATAACAATAAAAAAAATCTGTCTCCTACTTATTTATTACTGTTAAGAAACTAAAAGCAGGATATATAATTCCTCTGCCATGTGTTTTATTCTTGGCAAAACAAAAGAGGGGTTGGTGATTGTGACTGGCTCAGGCTTATCCAGCAAACCATGTCAAATTTAAATCTGGTTTTAGTTCAGCATAAACCCTGTGTTCCAACCTGACGGAACACTTTCCTGCATCCCTTTCCCACCACCCAGCAAAGCAGGTGTCTTCAGTAGTGGGTACCCACTAGTCATCCAAGGTTATCGTTGCTCTGTTTACCTCTCAGGTATACTATAGTTGTGTATTCCTGCACTGGCAAAGGGTTGAACCAGATGGCTTTTGGGGTCCCTTCCAGCTCTATGATTCTATGAAGAAAGTGTCATCATGACTTCTCTTCAAGAAATATAATTATCAATTAGGTTACAAACAGAAAACTAGGGAAAAGGCCGTCTTCAATTTTGTTAAGATGTGACATTCTTCTGAAATGTCTTTTTCCTCTCTTGTTATTCCAGATTGCGAAGAAACAGCTCTTCTGACAAGCCCAGCAGAGCTAAGCACCACCTCTCCAGAAAGGCAGCATCCTCAGCTAACCTCTTGAACCGCTTTGGTAGTCTTGAAAAGTAAGACACACAAAGGTGTACCTCTGTCTGTCTGTCTATCTGTCGATCGATTGATCGTCTAATGCATTTATACCTCTTTTTCCAGTTAGAAAGCCTGTCTGAATTGCTCACAGATAAATAAAAATGGGCAATCCCTGCCCTGAGGCTTATAATACAAAATAACATGACACTTGTGGAGGGATGTTCTCCCCTTTCTTCTGGTCTTGCAGTTGGAAGATGTTTAATAAATCTATATGTATTTGTTCTGATGTCACGAGAGAGAATAGAAAGGCCATTTGTCTGATGTGTATGTTGTGTGCCTTCAGGTTGTTTCTAGTTTATGGTGACCCTAGGGTAGGCAAATCTATCATGGGGTTTTCTTGGCAAGATTGTTCAGAGGAGGGTTGCCATTGCCTTCCTCTGAGGCTGAGAGCATGTGGCTGGCCCAAGGTTACCCAGTGGGTTTCATGGCCGAGCTGCGATTCAAACCCTGATCTCCAGAGTCACAGTCCAACACTCCAACCGCTGCACCATGCTGGACTTACATGTCCTTAATGTTCTCTTTTTTCATTACAGTCGAAACAAGGATCCTTCCCTGAATCCAGGTGAGCTCTGTGGAACAGTAATTGATGTTATTTTTCTCTATAGCCTTCACGGGTTCTTGTTTTGCCCTTTGGGGAGATGTATGCAGCTACCTTTCTCATCCACTGAAAACTTTTCTTACTTCCATCTTCTAATCCCATCCTTACCTAGTTTCTTTCTTTAGCTTTCTGATTCCAGTGTAGATCTCAGGAAATGTCCCAAGATTAAGAATTTCACAATTCAGTTCCTAGGGACATATGAAATGCCTCTATTGATGGGGTGGGCAACTCATTTTATGATTCTTTGAATAGAAAACCATAGAAATATTAATTAATTCAAATCTATGGAAGGCTAGGGTGTCTCCTTTAGCCCTTATAGGAGGGCTGTACTTTCTCCTGTAATTTTATTTAATCAACTTTTTTGCCCCAAAATAGCTCTAGAGGGTTTTGGGGGCTATTCCACTATGTTTTGGATTTTTAAAAAAGGCCTCTCTTGCCCCAGGGTCTGTATAAAATGTGCAGAAATGCACCCCTGCTGCTCAAAGCAAATGGCATCAGCAAGTAAGTCCCTAAAAATATACAATTCCTAAATAAAGTTGAGTTAATGTGTTATTTTTGCCAAGTCAAATCATGGAAGTCTGACTTAGGTCTGAGTCAAGAGACTCAAGTCTGCATCACTGAATCCTGCTGGTTAATTTCATCTATAGTAGACCAAGTTCATCAATTTTTGAATGGTAAATTAATAGTTAGGCAAATCCAACAGATTTAATGGCTCTTTTCTAGTCAGCACTAATAACCAGATCTGGGCCTCTGTGTGGTTTCTAGTGTACAGCCTACGATACAAAGATCCTGCAAAAGTGGGATTATTTTCAGACAATGTCCCCTGGCATTGCCATTATCATGGACTTAACCTGTGATTAAAATGGCAAAAATCTTTTTACTTTGGAGATTTTACCGAAAGTAAAAAGTGGCCAAAAGCAGACAAAATGCGCACTTTAATTCACGGGTTAAGTACAGGATAATGGCGATGTTGAGGGACATTGTCTGAAAACAGTCCCACTTTAACCCTAATTTGTCCATGGGATTTGGGCACTTCCTTCCTGTGTGATAAACTCCTTACACAGAACAAGAAACATATTCAGGGGTAGAAATATTGGTCATGGAGCAAAATACAAAATTCATAAAACTGTGATACTTTTATGGGGCCAACTAAAAAGACCCAAAATATATCATGCAAGCTTTCAAAGCTTCACTGGATTCTTCATCAAACAGAGGTTTTAAACATATAGGAGAGGGGAAAATGACAATGTTAGAATCTCAGGTCTACATTTTGTCTTAAGGTGGACCATTTGAGCCTCTAAATTCAATCCCCAATCCCTGTCACAGACCATGTGTAAAAGGCAAGCATGGCATCAGTTATAACAACTGTGGCAGGGGGTTTCTTTTCACTAACAAAATACTTAACACTTCCTTTCTTTATTCTTGTTCTCTTTCTTTCTGCAGGACCATGGAGCACACGACGTGGGAATTATAATCTAGGTGAGTCTTCTTGAAACAGTTTATTGAAGCGTTTGGGAACACAGAGCATGCAAGGATAAGTAGAAAATGGTCTCAAGTCTGATAGCAGGTTGGCTTTCCTTAACCAAAGTTAAGAAAAGTTACTTTTTGGAATACACTTCCCAGAATTTCCCAGCAAATATGGCTAATGGCCATGTTGGCTGAGGGATTCTGTTAACTGTAGTATAAAAAGGAACGGTTCAAGTTCGGCACTTAGGATCTCTCCAGGACAACATCCCATTCGCTCTCTTTTTTTTTTTTAAATCTCTTTAGAAGGACTTTCTACCAAGATGTTCCTGCGTGGCCGTCCCATCACCATGTACATCCCATCAGATTTCCCCAACTATGAGGATTTGCGCATGGAACTGCCAACTGAGAAGCTGCAGCTGGACTGGGTGTATCCTTGGAATAAAGGGACTGTGTTCCTTCCCCTTCCCTCACAGACCTTCCTGATAGCATAGCAGCACGAACATTTCAAAAATTTCCTCACAACTGTGTATCCTCCAAAATGAATTTAATAAAGTTTGCAGCCTTACAACAAAGGAATAACATCATGATGATGAGGGTGAGGATGACGATGAGGAAATTTATCTCACCTTTCCTTCAAAAGGGTCAGAATAGCTTATATGATATCCCTATGCACTTTTATCCCCCCTTTTAGCCTTCTGTGAGACATTGTGTGCGGCAGAGCCAGTTTGCTGTAGTGGTTTGAGTGTTAGACTATGGCTCTGGAGACCAGGGTTTAATTCTCATCTGGGCCCTGAAATCCGCTGGGTAAGTCACATGTTGTCAGCCTCAGGGGAAGACAATGATAAACCTTCTCTGAACAAATCTTGCACAAAAAAGGCCATGATAGGGCTGTCATAAGTCGGAAATGACTTGAAGGCACACAACAACAAGGTAGGCTAGGCTGAGTGACAACAACTGGAGCGAGGTGACTGTAAATTTTGTGAGAAAACAGGGATTTGGTACTGGGTTTCTGTGCTTTAAGCCCAGTACTTGAACCAGGGATGAACAGAAGATATAGCAGGATCTACTAGTACATCTTTCTATAAGTTGTACTAGATCACCATGGATTCGTACTTCCTAACTGCATTAGTAGCAGCAGGAAATTTCACCAGTAGCAGAATTAAAATTATTCCCGCCTCCCCAGCTACATTTGGCTGCTTAAATCCAGAAAGTTTGTGAGTGGACTTTTGTCTAAAATTGATTATGGGTTGAGGTTGGTTCTAGTAAGGGAAACAAATTCCTTAGACACTGTCTTCTTTAATTGTATGTCTCCTGTACCCAGCTTTAGTTGATCTTGGGAGTTCTCAAAACAAAACTGTAAATCTATCAAGTCTGAAATCTGCCCTTTCCAGGACCACAATAAATGTGACAGTGGATTACTTAACTATATGTTCTGCTATATGTTCTGTGTCAAATGCTTTATAGATAGTACTGGCAGGCCTGTATGGGGATTATAGGGCTTGTAGCAGGTCAGAATAGGGAAGGTGGTGACAAAGCAGTAGTTTCCATCCAATGTTGTGTGCTTGATCAGCCCAGCATCCTTGTCTTCGCTGCTCTCCATTTGTTTGCTTTGCTCCTTGACAGTCATTCCAGTTATGGTTACCGTGGCCGTGACTGCCGCTCCAATCTCTATGTCTTGACCTCTGGAGAGCTGGTCTACTTCATTGCCTGTGTAGTTGTGTTGTATCACATCCAGCGCCGCACACAACGCCACTATCTAGAGCATACTGACTGTGTTCGCTGGTGAGTTGCTGGAGTCTAGAAAAATCTCCCCACCATGAGAAGATGGTGACAAATTAGGAAACAGACATATGACAACACCATGCCCACAAGGATGGACCTTACAAGCCAGATTGCTTGCTCCTGCATTGCTGAAAAAAGACAAGTGGATGGGCTGTTTTTCAGTGCACAGGCTGGAAACAGCTAATAGTCAGGTACAAGAGCTGCCAAGACAGCAGAGCATGCCTGACTCTGGAATAGGAGTGGCTGGTCAATCCATCACCAGAAGAATAGTGAAACAATTTTGGGTTATACCGACCCTCTGGTATCTGCTTTGAGTTGAAAGAGAGTTCTGCTAGTGCTGGACCATAGTTTGGTACAGGCAGAGCTCGTATTCAGCTTGGAATAGTTGCGGGAAAAGATACAGTTCAGAGTGTGTTCCCTGCCCTGGCTGTGGCAGATCTATCTGCTGCTCCTGCTGGAAGATGTGATCTCTGAGATTGTGAGGGTAGAAATTATGGCCGGCAGGATGGGCTAAAGAATGCCTCAAAGTCACCAGTGCTCAGGTCTGATGAGCATGGGTGTGTTGGCTGTCTGTCTCAGGTTCCTCAAGATGGGAACTCCAGATACCTTTCAAAATTCACTACCACATGTCTAGACTGCAGTAGTTCTGAGCTTGGAAAATGACAACCTTTCCCAGTGGGCAGGCCAGCTAAAAGATTTCAGTGTTGTAGCCTAAAAAAGTAACTTTTCCAGCCTCTGGTCTAGCCAATCTCAACATTTAGCAGCAGAAATACAGCATGCATCTATAATGTACTATAATATAATGCAGTGCTGGTTGATTGATTAACTGATTGACTGGCTGTAAATTGGTTGCATTGGGGGTTTAAGCTCTGCTCACTACTGGATTCTGTGCTGTTGTTGTGGACTCCATGGGATGTCTGACTTCTGCTGACTGCTAATGTTGAGCCAGCATTTTGGTGTTATAATCCTACACACCTGGAAGGTGCCAGCTTGTGGAGATGTTGCGAGGGGGAAACAGTTTGGATGGCATTATAATGGAACCAAATGATTGTGGAGCTGCTTTTTCTCATTTATTCTATGTTCTTTGCAGCCTTGCTGTACATCCAGATCGAGTCCGTGTTGCCTCAGGGCAAATGGCTGGTGTGGACAAGGATGGAAAGGTAAACCCCTAGAATTGGGAATGTTTGGAGTTTAAGATGAGATGTTGTAATTTGCCCTTCTCCAGCAAATACTATCTTAAAAGTACTGCCTCATTTCTTTTTCTTTTCTTTCCTCACCATTACTTTATCCTTTTTATTAAAAATAGAATGACATTTCTTAAGGAAAATGGAATGTCACTTCCTAAGGAAGCCAGGATGGGAAATATTTGGTCATCCATATGTTCTGGACTATATCTCTCACAACCCATTATTGGGCAGGACTGATGGGAAGTGGAGGCCAAAATATCTGAGGGTACAAAGGTTCTCCACTTCTGATCTGAGCAATCCCTCAGAAGTTATTCTAGAAATGTGCTTTCAAACACAGTGGATAGTTTCACTGTTGTACGTCTGAACATTTAATACTTGAATCCTGTTGATTGGCAGGAAACATTGCAATACATTGTACTGATGAATTTGCATCAGTAGTGGAGAATCATTTGACTCTGCCAATATTTTGGCCTCCACTTTCCATCAGCCCCACCCAATAATGGCTTGTGGGAGATATAGTCCTGAACATATGGGTGATCAAATATTTCCCATCTTGGCTTAGATGATTAATTTGAGTTCATTAACTGCTAGTACCTGTGTGGTTTGGCTATCCTGTTTTCGGCCTTTGCCACTTCATAATTCTGATATCTGGGGATACTGACCATTTCCCTTTTTTGTTCCCTTCCTTGCAGCCTCTGCAACCATTTATTCACATCTGGGACTCATCCACCCTTCGTACCCTGCAACAAATTGGCCTGGGGAACTTTGAGAGAGGAGTTGGCTCCCTCGCTTTCTCCACTGCAGTGAGAATTACCATCCTTTCATAGTACTATTACCAGCGCTTGGAACGCTAAGTTTAAAAATTAGTTCATTTTGTTAACTGTGAGATTTTTAAGAATTGTAATTATAATTGTCCAATGTTATTGTTCATTATTACTTTTAAAGAAATCATAGGTAGTCTGCAAATCAAGTTCCTGGTCCATGCAGAACCTTGCCAGTCTGCACACACAAAAGTTCCCTACCTCTATGCTTAGCCAAAGTTTATGTTAGCCATGTTGTTTTAGCCACATATTCTCTTGTAGTTGGCCAAAGAGAACCTTATCGTATTTCTTTCTCCACGTGACTTCAAAGCACTTTCATTCTCTTCCAGTTGTAAAAGTGTGGAAGAGGGTGATAAAAATGTCCCTTTTGCCAAATGGACTTTTCTTGGCAAAAGGGACACTTCTGCAAGATGCTCACCCTCACTTTTACAACTGGAAGAGAATGAAAGTGCTTCAATATCACGAGGAGACAAAAAGATAAATGTGCTTCCCTCCATTTGCCTCCCAGGTTTGTTTTTAATATAACAAGGTTCAGAAACTACCTTTTCTTTCTACCGTTTCTGGCCTGCTTCTCTCTCACTCCTTTTTCCAATTCCTGTCAAATTATGTGAACGAAATGGGACAGTTGCACAGTATAAACCTCATCTGGAAGTGCTCCAGTCCTAAGAATAGCCCCAGGTCCAAACCTAGTCCTCTGTGCTTTACTGTAGGCCTAACTAGGACCTCACATGATAACTTATTATCCTTCCAGGACAACGGGGCATACCTTTGTGTGGTGGATGAGTCCAATGAGCACATGTTGTCTGTTTGGGATTGTGCCCGTGGCATCAAGCAGGCTGAGATCAAGGTAAACAACAGTGAACTTCAACATGCACAATCTGGCCTTGCTGGGTGGGGTGGGTTAAAAGAATGCAAAATCATTGGAGAGGGGAAATGGAACCAGAGTATCCAGAAATGGGGATTGCTGGCTGGCTGCAGGTCCCAATATATTCCATTGGATCATTAACCTCATCACTCTGGTATCTTCTCCCTTTGTTTTTCTCTCTACCCCTGCTCATCCCTACCCCCATTACACTTTACAGAGCACTAATGAATCTGTCCTGACAGTGGAGTTTAATCCCCAAGACAGCAGCAATATTATCACCACTGGAAAATCACATGTCTATTTCTGGACCTGGAGCGGAAACAGCCTGACCAAGAAACAGGGCATCTTTGGGGTGAAGCTCTTGGTGTGGGGAGGGTTAGGGTTTCTGGTGAGGTTGCAAATTTAAAGGAAGAAAAGGGGATGGCGATGACTCAAATACCAAGTCAAGAACGGGCACATGGGTTCAGTCCCACCTTTTAGCTCTGCGTTGGATACATGGGTGCTAGGTATGATGAAGACACTACTTGTCACATACTCATGGACACCCTGTCACAGAAATAAATTGGAGTAACAAGCACATGAAGTTTTCACATTCTGAAGCCTGTTTCTGGCATACTTTTTAAGCAATTTTTTTCTTCCATTACATTGAGCACGGTCTTAATACTGGTACCTCTGCTGTCAATTGGTTCTTAGTCTGTGAAGTCGAAGGCTTTTATGGCCGGCATCCATAGTTTTTTGTGGGTTTTTTGAGTTAGAAGAGTTTCTAGAACATGGCCACATAGCCCGAAAAACCCAGAAAAAAACAAGGTTCTTAGTCTGTTTCTGCTACCCATTCTTTGACTTTGAATTTCTCATGACTTCCATGCCATGCTTCTCTTAGTTGCTTAGTTGTTTGGCTCAGTTAATATTTCTGTTTTCTGTGGATCTAAGTGCACATGCCAAAAGGCTACATCAGCATTAGTAAAAGTATGCCAGAAGCAGGATGTCTGTGAGTATGTGACAGATAGTGTCTATCATCATACCTAGCACCCATGTATCCAGCATTAGCTATTGCTTGCATTTTATATCTGGAATAAAATTGAATCCTGTTTGGAGTTTGAGTAGAGATGACTTGAGAAATAACGTAAGACATCTGTTTGCCCAAGGCAGAGGTTAAGAGATACTCCCCTCATTTCCATGTACAGAAAATAACTGGATTGGCAAGTAAATCTTACTTCAGTCCTGACAACAGGGTGGTCTGAGCTTGGAAAAACCTTTCAAGACAATAATTCCCTGAAATGGTGGTGGAGATTCTAGGAGATGTAGGCCAAAAGAACTTTTTCAAGCTCTGGGAATAATATTCACCACCAGACCTAAAGGCAGCAGGCTAATTTATGGGGTGCAGGATGGGTCATAAATAGCTCTATTCTTTAAGAGAGGGAGATAATGGTAAGAACTCAGGTGGAATGACTGAAGGTCTGGGGTGGAAGGAACACTGCTCCTGCCACCATTTATCATCTTGCTTCACTCTTTTTATTGGCAGGCCATCCCTAGATGGTAGAAGCAAGCAGGAAGGGCACAGATAAATGTAACTGTGAGAAAAAGGCCCTGCACTTTTGACATCTGAAAATGAAAATATTTCTATAATTACTAACATTTCCCCTTTCCTGATCTTTCCAGAAATACAAGAAACCCAAGTTCATCCAGTGTTTTGTGTTCGACACCAGCAATGATGTGCTCACTGGCGACTCGGAAGGCAACATCCTTACTTGGGCCAGAATGAAGGCTGATAATAGTACCCCAGGCAAAGGAACTAAAGGTAGATAGATATGCCAGGATTAAGGATATGCCAAGACTAAGACTGGGTGCCATAACTGAACATTGGCCTATTAGGGATTCTACTTAGCTGTACCAAATAGATGGTCTAAGCATAGGTGGGAGAGTGGTGGACATGCATGCTTTGAATTAAGAATTGATGTCTCAAGTTAGCAGAATTGGGAAGGACCTCTGCACCAGATATGGAAACCTGTTGTTGGTTGGAATGGAAAATACTGGCCTAGATGGGCCACTTTTCCAGGCTGCTTCTTATATGAATGTGCACAATGTGGCTATAGAGAGTTTTCATCATGGCAGGCCATAACCCAGTGATAGAACATTTGGTTTGCTTACAGAAAGTTCCAAGTTCAGTCCTCAACATTTCCAGACAGGACAGAAGTGTTCAATATGTAAAGTATATTCACATAGATAACAATTAATTATTCAACCAATGGTTACAGAAGTAGCATGATATCATGTTAGCCTTCCAAAGACTCACAAAGCCCTATATATTTCAGAGTAGTAGGTAGAGTAGATTATTCTAAATGGGGCCATTCATGTGTCTAGACTGGCAACTACTTTTCTAGTTTTGTCAAGTGTTATTTACTAATTACACTTGGAGATGCAAGGAATTGAACCTGGAATCTTCTGCATACAAAACTCAGACTCTTCCACTTAGTTGCTGCCACCAATCAGTGGTTGGAAAAGTTAATTTTTTTGGACTACAATTCCTGGAATGCCTTTTTACTCAGAAGCACTCCAGATGGGATCTGGCATCAATCCCTGGCCCTTTTAGCTTAAAATAAAGGGAGGAATTCACTGGACAAGTTCTGGTCATGGAAGTACCCGTCTTTTATTTCATTTCCCTTTGCAGGGACATATCAAATCAGCAAGCAAACACGGGCCCATGAAGGCAGCATCTTCTCCCTCTGCCTGTGTCGTGATGGATCAGTGCTTAGTGGAGGTGGCAAAGACCGGCGTCTGGTCCGGTGGAGCCCTAGTCTCACCCTTTTGCAGGAGGTGGAGGTAAGGCAGAAGCTGAGATTGGCAGCTGGGGAGTGGGAACAGAAGTATAATTTACTTGCAGGATCCATTTTCAGCTTGTCTAGTAATGTAGCTAGCCTTTTTGAAGAGCTTGACCTAGAGCTGATGTTTAGTCTGGAGAAGAGAAGGTTAAGTGGTGATATGATAGCCCTGTTTAAACACTTGAAGGGGTGTCATATTGAGGATGGAGCAAGCTTGTTTTCTGCTGCTCCAGAGAACAGGACCCAGAACAATGGATGCAAACTACAGGAAAAGAGATTCCACCTCAACATTAAGAGGAACCTCGTGACAGTAAGGGCTGTTCGACAGTGGGACACGCTTCCCCAGAGAGTGGTGGAGTTTCCTTCCTTGGAGGTCTTTAAACAGAGGCTGGATGGCAATCTTTTTGGGGTGCTTTGATTGAGACTTCCTGCATGGCAGGGGGGTTGGGCTGCATGGCCCTTGTGGTCTCTTCCAACTCTATGATTCTATGATACTCTTTTTAAAAAATCATTTTTATTAAATATAAACACAATTGCAAACCATTTTTACTTGATCTAGCACTAAATTCCTATTGGTGCATGCTAGAATCGCATTCTATGGATGCAGGCTAGAATAGCATTGGCTTTTTTAGCTGCTGCATCACAGTTGACTCATGTTCAGTTTGTGGTCTACTAAGAATCCTAGATCCCTTTTGCATGTTCTGTTATCAAGCCAGGTGTCTCCCATCCTATGTGTGCAGTTCCTTTTCACTGCCTAAGTATAATACCTTACATCAACATATCATTTTAAAAAAGAACATGTTGACTTGGGTTTTTTGGTTTGATTGTATTTTTTAAGCTGCTTTGGAGCCATCTCTGATGGAGTAAAGATAGGAAAAATTATTAGAATAAAACATGCAAAATAAATAAAAATAATTACATCCCATTGAGTTCCATGTAGGAAAAACATTGTTCAGCAGCAAAAAGCACAATTTCTTTTGGTTTTCAAACGATGCATGTTTATGCATCTGTGCCTATATACAGTATATCTATATAAATACACGTGTATATATATATATATATTGACGTTCCTCAACCTGATATCCTCCTGATCTGTTTGCCTGCAGCACCTCTTCTCCCTAAATCAGTGTTTAGATTGATGAACCTGCATTAAATAAAATTACACATTACAGCTCTACTTGTTGTGTGTATGTGTGCTAACTCAGATCCCGGAGCAGTTTGGTGCTGTGCGCACTATTGCTGAAGGAAACCATGGGGAGCTGCTAGTAGGGACCACACGCAATGCCCTGCTCCTGGGGAGTTTGGCAGATGGCTTCCAGCCCATCATTCAGGTAAGAGGAGCTGGCTGTTGGCAAGACCTCTTCCCCTCCTTGGCCATCCTTTTCTCCTCCGCCACTTGCTGCTCAGCTTTCTTCCTTTGCAGGGGCACACAGATGAACTGTGGGGGCTGGGCACTCACCCTTCACGGGACCTTATTGTAACCTGCGGCTATGACAGGCAGCTCTGCATGTGGGATGGTGGGGAGCACACGCTGGCTTGGAGTGTCATGCTGGAGGTACTGTACCCAGAAAAGTCAGGGAACATGGAGCATGGCCTTTGGAACACAGTCAGTAGCCAGATATGTGTCTGTGGCATGTTTCCATGGAAGTGAGAGTCTCGGCTTTCATTTTGAAAACTCGTGTTTCTGTTAGCATGTTGGCAGTGGCTACTAAAATCTCAGGCATTATAAATCAGAGAGGCTGGGGAAATAAATTTCTAGTGCAATGTAGTAAATTCTTCACTCTCATTGTTTTTATGTCATATGCTGGCCCTGTGGGATAACATTTCCATTTTCTATTTTCTTATTATTTAATTTATTCCCCCCCCCCCCCCATTCTGCCACCAGTTTGGTTTATGCAGTTGGACTCTTTACTTGTACACTTTTAATATAAAACAGATCAGTGTTGCCGAGTTACACCATATTCAACTGCAAATGGAGGATGATATGTTTTTGGGTATATTTTCTCATAGGTGGAGAATCCCTACCCATTAAAAGCATCCCAACTAGTACATCTTATGATGCTGCCCATCAGTTTTATTAGTTGTTGCTATTGTAAAGATAGTTGTAATGTCATTAGTAACATGCATTCAGATTACCTCCCCTCCAAATTATCTGAAAGCAGATCAAGTACATAGGCCAAACTAGATGTCACTACACCCTTTCCATGTCTTTCAATATGGAACTGCCCCAATCACACAGAAAAGGCTGTGTGTGTCTGATGTGCTTCTGGTACCTCAAAGAGGGGTGTGTATGTGGTACTGAGCCATAGGTAGGATTGAGTGTGGCAAAAGGATTCCCACTCGTAGTAGCAGTAGCATTTACATTTCTATACCACTTCATACTTTACTCATCAGTCTCATTCTAAATGGTTTACAACGTGTGAGCCAGTTGCCCCAACAAGTTGGGTACTCATTTTAGCAACGTACGGAAAGGTGCAAGGTTGAGTCAACCCTGGAGCCCTGGGATTGAACTCATAATCTTGTGGCTGCAATACTGGCCTCAGGACTGGCATTTGACCACTGTGCTATCAGGGTTCCCTAGTCTCCTTTTTGTTTGCACAACATGTCCTCTTTCTGTGTGAAGGGGGCAGTTCCAGTCTTTAAATAGGTTGCATTGATGCTGTATCTGGTTTGGCCTAGCCAGTACATCCTATGAATGTACTGAACTATCATAATATGGCCCCTCTTTCTCTGTTCCCTAGGAGACAGGTCTCTGTGCTGACTTCCATCCCAGTGGGAAAGTGGTGACAGTGGGGCTCAGCACTGGACGGTAATTACTTCTCCATCCCAACTCTCTCTTCCCTAGTTAGCCTTCAGCTTTGGTGCAACTGGAAGGGCAGTCCTACATAACTGACAGATAGTTCCAGTGTCTTTTTTGGCTTTGGGAATATCTGCAGAAAAACAGGAGTTCGCTGGGTGTAGCTCCCCCACGTCACATCACAAAGTCAAACGCTGCAGAAAACCTTTGCCTAGTTAGATTACTGATCTTTGTGAAGCTACTAAGGACCAGAAAAACACATAGGATCCTGCTTCAAAGGACTGTGCTTACAAAGCTCATACCTGGCCACTGGCTGCTGAAAATACTTTCTTTTTTTCCACAGCTGGGTGGTAATAGATGCAGAGACACAGCAAGTGTTGTCAGGCTACACAGATGGGAATGAACAACTCTCAGTAGTGCGCTATTCCCCAGGTTAGACTATCATTTACTATTCATATGTGATTTGTTTGTTTTCCAATCTAGTCTCCACCTCTGAGTGTTTTTCTTCCATCCCTGACTCAGAGTTTCTCTTTTTTCCAGATGGGGACTTTTTGGCTATTGGCTCTCATGACAACTTTATCTATATATACAGCGTAGAGGATAGTGGACATAAATACATCCGCTTTGGCCGCTGCACTGTGAGCAAACTCATGGGGAACATCCATATGTTTGTGGCTGGGGGAGTTAAATGATAGGGTTATTGTAGGCCACTCATATACTTGATGGGTGACATTTTTTCCTCCTCAACTCTGACTGCACAGACCTGTCATTCTTATAACTTTTAAAAAATGTTCTTAGTTTTTAATGTGTGTTTCTGTTATGTTCTGCTTTTGTTTTTTCTTTGTTTTCTTGTTTTGACTAAGTTGTTAAGAAAGCTTAAGATGAGGAGCAACTGAGAAGCAACTTACATAACAAAAATAAAGATCCACAAAAACTGGAGTTAGCTGCCTTCTTATCAGCACTCCTCTTCTCTTTTTATTGCACATAGGGACACTCCAGTTTCATTACACATCTGGACTGGTCCAAGGATGGAAAATTTATCATGTCAAATTCAGGAGACTATGAAATCCTATATTGTAAGTATCATGCTTAGTGGAGATAGATATCAGCAAGAATGTTGCACACTTGCTCTTCCCACAGTGAAATCCCCTGAGATGATGACTTCTGAATAAGCTCCCCTAACATAGGTGACAGAAGGTAGTTTATTTGGGTGACTTGAGTGCCAACGATTTCCTATTAAAAAGACTTTGAAATGAATCATAGAATCACAGAGTTGGACTCCATAACAAAACGTTTGGAAGGTACTGGAAAAGGTGTATCAAAACAGATTCTTGGACATCTGCGCATATCCTTGTCTCCTGAAACATACACCATCTTGTCTAATTCTAGAAACTCATCAGGGCTAGACCTTGTTGATACAGACCATCAGAAAATATCAGGAATCTCTAAAAAGGGCTAGGAAAGAATGCTGCTTGAAACCCTAGAAAGCTGCTGAGCTATCTGTGTTCTGACTCAGTATAAGGAAGTCTCCTTTGTTTCTATGCGCATGGCTTTTGTTTGGTGTATTTCACAACTTTGGCTGAAAAGCAGAGCTCACAACCCTAAAATATTCTGTCCCCTTTGGTAAAAAAGATGATGCCCACAATTTTCTGTCTTGAAATAGTGGAATATTTTCTTTTTAGAAACAGAATGGAAAACTGTTGCCTCATTTATTAGTAGAGTTACCCAAATAACAGGTATGGAAGGGATTGATTGAGGTGTCTCCACAAACTGTCAGTGATTCTTCAAATGTTGGACAAATTAGCTTTGCAAGAGCTCCGACAGTAGTGTCACAAAAACATGCTAGCTCCAGATATAAAAATATGAGGACCCCAAAATACCATGTGGGGTATGCAGGGATGCTTAACAGTAGGGACCATTCAGATTAAAGAAAGATTCATCCTGGGGGGAAAAAATCCCTGAAATGGTGAAAGGAACAGAAAGTCCTGGCTTTGGCTAATCCAGTCTTGAGGAGTTGTAATACAGATTTGTCTCTTTTTAGGAGGACTGTGGCATCTTCTGTAATGCAATTTCTTGTGTCTCCCATCTACAGGGGATGTAGCCAATGGTTGCAAGCTGCTGAGGAATCGATTTGAGAACAGAGACCGGGAATGGGCCTCATATACCTGTGTTCTGGGTTTCCATGTCTTTGGTGAGTTTGGAGGCAGCATCAGAGTAGTAGGCCTGCTGGGTTGTTGAGAAGCCAACCTGCCTGTTTTCAGCAAAGTGCTTATTGGAGAAAAGCCAGAATATAAGTAAAACAAATAAATCAATGCATGGTATCTGCTTTAACCATTTTCTATTGCTTCATTTTTTGTCTCCTTTCTCTCTCATTCTCACCCTCTTCCCATTGTCTATAGGGGTATGGCCGGATGGCTCAGATGGCACCGATATCAACTCACTCTGCCGCTCCCACAATGAGCGGGTGGTCGCTGTGGCAGATGATTTCTGCAAAGTGCACCTTTTCCAGTACCCCTGTGCCAAGCCTAAGGTAGCAAGGGGTGTGATAGAGTGGGGTGGGATAAAAGTGTGGTCTCACAGGCAAGAGCTGGGGGGACAAGAATAGAGTCCCTGCTTTCTCATCATTATTCAAAGCCTTAGAATCATAGAGTTGGAAGAGACCACAATGGTCATCCAGTCCAACCCCATGTCATGCAGGAATACAGAATGAAAGCATCCCAGACAGATGGCCATCCAGCCTCTGTTTAAAGACCTCCAAAGAAGGAGATGCCATCACTCTCCGAGGCAGCATACCCTTTAGGTTCTTCCTTATGTTGAGGTGGAATATTTTTCACTGTCTTGTTTGTTTCTATAATTTCAGTGGGTATGCTCCGCACAGTCAGACTTTTCCTTATAGGTTGTGTAGTAGTCTTAGTTGTAATAGCCATGAGGTCCAGGAACCTGGGGTGAATGAGTGGGTGGGTGGAAAAAAGGAAGGAAGGAAAGACAGCAGAAACTACAAGAAGCCTATTCCAAGTTCTGAAGACATCTGAGAGAAGATATGTCAGTCAATCTTTGTCATGTCCTACACAAAGGAGTTAAATTGGTGCCATAGAAGCTAAATCTTTTAGAAATTGGGCTTCCCCCAACCGCATTCAGTGGCTTATAGAGCATAGGTCAAGTCTACATTAACAACCTTTTACTGTTGGTTTGTTTTAATGTGTTGGTTTGTTTTAATGTGTATTTGTTTTAATGTGTATTTAATGTGTATTTTATGTTATGTGTATCATTGACTGTATTTTAATCTGTTGTAAGCCGCCCTGATCGGAGGAAGGGCGGCATATAAATAAAATTTTTATTATTTATTATTATTTATTAACCTTCCATCACTATACTTAGACATTTGTGCCATCCCAACTACCCTTTCTTGAGATTATGGTGGTTCTCAGCCCAAAGTGTCTGGGTTCTTCAAAACTTCTCCCTTCTTTCTTTTTCTTTCACAGGCACCCAGTCACGTCTACAGAGGCCATGGGAGCCATGTCACAAATGTGCGCTTTACACATAATGATGGCTACCTTATCTCCATGGGAGGCAAAGATACCAGCATCTTCCAGTGGCGAGTGCAGGGCAACAGCTGTGCCCTCTTTTCCGCTTCAACCTCCTCACAAGACGCTGGAGTTAGCACCTGAACCTGGGGAAAAGGCACAAAACTAAACCAAACTCAGTATTGTGGCTAAGCTTTAGTGGGAGAGGATAGTGCAGTCCTCTGTTCCGTGAGTGATTCCTGGAAGCTGAGTACTCAAGGCAGCAGATGCCTTGGAAGAAAGGAGTCTCTTCTCCCCAGTGAGATATTTTTCTTTGGCTAACAATGTGATTTGCTTTATTAACTTAAGGGTGAGGGAAATAGCCAGGACAGTGAGTTATCTGAGGCACAAAAGAACTGGCGTTGCATAAAGGAAAAGCCAATATCTCAGACATTGGATTTGAGAAAGTAATGGATTTGGAAATGGGAGATTTGGGAGAGAAGAGTAGAGTTGGGAGGGAAGGCTGTGAAGAATGTTTTAGAGAATGTTCTCTCTTAAACGCGTTGCGATGTGGCTCTGCTCTCTACAAGCCTCAAAGATGCCGAGTTTTGTAAATCCTGGGAAGATGCTTCTGACCAAACCTGCTCCTTTTGCTCCCTTTGCACTTCATTTACATTCCTAGTGATTCTTGAAGAGCCTGCATCTGACGTCTATTTAGCGAGAGCAAAGGAAGACCTTAACACTGTGAGAGACATGGAGAAATAAACTTTTGCATCCAGAACCCTGTGCCATGGCCTTTTTTGTTGCCTCTGGACTTGCGTGGGAGCAAGTAGGTGAGAGGAAAGGGACTAAAGCAAGATTTTGTGGCCCAGTTGGTAGCTAACAATGTAGGGGAACTGGTGACATGAAATCTGTTCCCAATGTTGCCATATTATAGTTTTCTTTGGGTTTTTCAGGCTATGTGGCTGCGCTCTGGAAGAGTTTATTCCTGACATTTTGCCTTCATCTGTGGCTGGCATCTTCAGAGGTTGGTGGCATGGACAGGTGTGGAGTACACTTGTCCCTCCACATTTACGGCTTTGATTATTAATGAATTTTATTAATATGTTCTCTCCAGAACTATCTAGGTCCTCCAGCGCTACTCTTAACCAAAAGGCGCACTGAAGGACCTTAGAGATTCCTAGAGAGAACCCTCCACTAGGCATTTGTCGCTCCTCCAGCGCAATTCTATGGTCAATGTCTGGCAGATGTTGACCACAGAGTTGCCCTGGGAGGACCTAGAGATTCCTAGAGAGGTGTTTGCTCAGGTAAACACATAGTGTTTTTGTTATTTGCGGTTTTTCCACATTCACGAGGGTCCTGTGTCCCTAACTCCAGCCAATGTGGAGGGATGAGTGTATGTTTGGGAGGGAGTGGTTTTTCACTGTTAATGATGGAGTCTTCAAAAGAACAACTTCAGACTGGGATAAATTACAAACTTTCTGTAAAAACAATGGTCATAAATATATCTTAAACGTTTATAAAGCCCTGAAATGATTCAGAATTACTGTAAGCACAGAAAGACTGAAGTCACAAAAGACTAATTACAGAAAGAGGGAACTGTATATATTTCACTCCAAGGAATTCTTTACTCAAAATCCAAGCAGATCAGTTGGAAGTTCAGATATATTTCATGTTATTAAAAAAATCGTAAAGATGAAGAAATGCGGTTTATGAAGTATATATATTGTAAATATGCACATTTAATAAAGATTAAAGCTAAAAATAAAGAATAATTTAATTTTATTTTGAAATTATATGTAAAAAAATTAATTAAAATTTATTTTAAAAATTAAATTTAAAAAACGGGGCTAATAAAATAAAATGTAAAAGAATAATTGAATTTTCTTTTTACATTTTTTTAAAAATGTAAAAAAATTATTTTAAAAATTTTAAATTAAAATTTAATTAAAAAAAAACCCTGAGGAGGGGGCTAATGAAGTAAAAATGTAAAATAATAATTTTGAAATTTTAAAAAAATTAAATTTAATGTAAAAAACCCTGCCCTCCTCCTCCCCATTTCTGCCAAAAAATAAATAAAAGAAAAGTGTAAAAGAATAATTTTATTTTATTTTGATATTATTTAAAAATGTAAAAAATCAAATTTAAAAATTTAGAAAATTAAAAAGCAGATAATTTGGGAAGCAAATCTATTTAATTATTTTTTGCAGAATGTACACTACAGGCAGGTTTTAATTTATCTCTTTAAAATGAGTGTATGTACTGCTGTATATAAATAAGCCTTAATAATAATAACAACAACAATAAGCAGTCTGGTTTTACCCACATCCGCCGCCCCCCGCTATTGACGCTAATGGTTGAATCCGACCAAACCCGAGCGCTGGGCTCGGCTTTTTTTTCGAGGCGTTGCCGGAAACTCCCGAACCTTTCCGGAGAAGCCCGAAGGTATGCCGTGGACGCTGAGCTCGGGCTTTTTTCCGAAGCGTTGCCGGAAACTCTCGAATATTTCCGGAGATGCCCGAAGGGGTGCCGAGGACACAGTTCAGCCTTTTTTCCGAGGCGTCGCCGGAAATGCCCGAAGTGGGTGCCGAGGACTTCCGGAAATGCACGAAGCCCTCAAGGCTTGGCTGCGTGGGGAAGAAGGAGAGGCGAAGACGGCGACGGAGGAGGAGGAGGAAGAAGACGAGGCGGCGGCGGGAGGAAGGGATGAAGCGCGGCGGCCGGGTCCGGAGCTGCTCCTGAGGGGCTTTGGCCGAGGCCGAGGGCGCCATGGCGGCCAATATGTACCGGGTGGGCGGTAAGGCGAGGGTTTGGCGGCCTCGGAGGGAGGGGAAGGCGGGCCGGAAGGAGGAGAAGGGAGCCGGGCCTCGGAGCGTGGAAGGGGCAGGCCTCCGGAGTGGGGCCTAGTCAGGCCAGGGCCTCGGTCCCAGGAAGGCCAGGCTCAGGAGGCGGAAGGAAGCCGCGCTTCAAGGGTCGGGGGGTCCGTTGGGCCATTATTTCGGGGCTCAGCGGAAGAGTTCTGACTGAGCGGGAAACAGCCTTTCGAGGCGTTCCAGACCCAGGAGGCCCCGGACTGGGCTCCTTTTGGGGGAGAGGGTTGGCCATGGCCCTCCTCTGAGGCTGAGAGAGTGTGACTTGGCCCAGTTAATGTCGGCCTTGAGGGCCTTCCTGAATCACAGCAGCTCAAGACAAACCTATCATATATATGTCTGTGTGTGAGACCATGGCCGTCCTCTGAGGCTGAGAGACAATAACTTGCCCAGTTGTGGACCCTGAAGTCCTTTCGGGATCACAGCAACTCAAGACAAACCTATGAGTGTGTGTGTGTGTGTGTGTGTGTATTGCTATGGCCATCCTCTGAGGCTGAGAGAGAGTGACTTGCCCAATTGTGGACCTAGAAGCCCTTCCTGAATCACAGCAGCTCAAGACAAACCTATCATATACAGTATATATGAGTGTGTGTGTGTGAGAGAGAGAGAGAGAGTAAATGTGTGTGTGTGTGATATTGCCATGGCCATCCTCTGAGGCCGAGAAAGTGTGCCTCGCTTGTTGTGGGCCTAGAAGTCCTTTCCGAATCACAGCAACGTCTAAGACAAACCTATCGTATTGGCATGGCTATCCTCTGAGGCTGAGAGAGTGTGACTTGGCCCAGTTGTTATGTGCCTTCAGGTACTTTCTCCCTTATAGAGACCCAAAGGTGAACCTGTCTTAAGGTGTTGGGGTTTTTTTTTGGCATGTTTCTTCAGTCCCCCCCCCCCCATGGCTATCTTCTGAGGCTGAGAGAGTGTGACTTGTCCCAGTTGTTGGGTGCCTTCAAGTCTTTCCCGACTTAAGGCAACCCTAAGTGGGTCTTCTTGGCAAGTTTCTTCAGAGTGGCCATCCCTGAGGCTGAGAGAGTGTGACTCACCAAAGGTCACCCACTCAGGGCTTTTTTAGGTTCGAGTAAGGAATTGAATAGTTTGGAGGAGGCAATAAGGGAATTACTCCTGGGAGTGGGGTCACTATGTTTTATCATGTCAAGAGGCCTCCTTTTAAAGTAAGGAGAGCATTTAGGAGCAGGAGGTAAGTTGCTGGACAAAATAGCATGGAGGAGATTGAGATTAAGCGGAGAGAGGTATAAAGAGTAGTGTGAGCATGGGGTTAGGCCGGGCGTTTTAATAGAAAATAGTGGCTGTATTGTGCGAGAGAGTATTAAAGCTTGGAAGTGACTGGTGTTGTACTCAGGAGGAGCAGGCAAGTTCAGTAGGAGGTGCTAGGCACATGAAGGACAGAGGGGGGCTAAAACTAAAACTAGGTAGAGGGGCTTAGCCCCTCTATGGGGGAATTGTGAAGTTGAGATCTGCATGTACACTTGTCCCTCCACATTTGTGGCTTTGACTTTTGGAGCTTTGGTTATTCACATATTTTAATAACATGTCTCTCTAGGAATCTCTAGGTCCTCCAGCGCAACTCTATGGTCAACTTTAACCAAAAGTCACACTGAAGAACCTAGAGATTCCTAGAGAGAACACTCCACTAGGCATTTGTAGCTCCTCCAGGTCAACTCTGTGGTCAATGTCTGGCAGATGTTGACCACAGAGTTGCACTGGAGGACCTGGAAATTCCTAGAGAGGTGTTCTCTCAGGTAAAACATAATCTTTTTCTTATTTGTGGTTTTTCTACATTCACGGGGGTCCTGTGCCCCTAACCTCAGTGAATGTGGAGGAATGAATGTACATAATGAGACATCTGGGAGATGGCACTGAAGTCTAAGCGTGATATTGGTTGCTTTCACATACACCTTACACACACACACACACACATATATATATATATACTAAAGGTCATGTTATACATTCTATTTTAAATAATGTGCCTGAAACAAAGTTTGTGTACAATGAACCATCAGAAAACAAAGGTGTCACTATCTCATTCATCAAGGACGATTTTGGAGTATTTCATATGTTCAAATTCTGGGTAAGGGAATCTCAACCGGTACAGTGATCCCTCCATATTCGTTGGGGTTAGAGGTGAAGGACCCCCATGAATGTGGGGGGAAATGCAAATTAAAAAAAACACTGTTCCTTTTTTAACTGAGAGAACACCTCTCTAGGAATCTCCAGGTCCTCCAGTGCAACTTTATGATCAAAACCTTCCAGAAGCTGATCATAGAATCATGCTGGAGGACCTACAAATGCCTAGAAAAATGTTTTATCTAGGAACGTCTAGCACAACTCTATGTAAGTATTGAAAGAGTTGCACTGGAGGAACTAAAGATTCCTAGAGAGAACATATTAATCAAAACCACAAATAATTAAATCCACCAAAGTCAAAGCCACAAATGTGATTATTTGCGGATTTGATTTATTTGTTATATATTTATTTGTATCCCGCTCTTTTCCCAAGCCTGGGATGAATATGTCCTCTCTAGGAATCTCTAGGTCCTCCAGTGCAACTCTGCCAGAGGTTGGCCATGGAGTTGTGCTGGAGAACCCTAGAACCTCCTAGAGAAAACCCTTCTCTTGGCATTTGTAGGTCCTCCAGCATGATTCTACGATCAACCTCTAGCAGATATTGACCATAGAGTTGCACTGGAGGACCTGGAGAGTCCTAGAGAGGTGTTCTCTCAGTTAAAAAGGAATAGTGTTTTTTTATTTGCGGTTTTCCCACATTAACGGGGGTCCTTTGCCCCTAACTCCAGTGAATGTGGAGGGACCACAGTACAGTAGTTTGACCATCACTTTGAGTAGCACTGGACTAAGAAACGAACAAACAAGAATATATATTGATCAAGGGGCTAGTCGCTTTTGCAGGAACAAAGGATTAAGGAGGAAGGAGTTATGGGGAGGGGGCATGGATGTTAAATGAATGGGTCAAATGTATTCTTAGAGCTTGGAATTTGAAAAGTTTGGGAGGGGAAAATTGAAAAAACAAACAGCTTCATTTATATACCACTTCATCCTGAACTAACAGTGTCTAAGTGGTTTACAACTGTAAACTAATTGCCCCCAACAAGCTGGGTCCTCATTTTAGCGACCTCCTCGGAAGGATGCAAGCCTGAGTCAAGCTTGAGCCCTTTTGCTGGTATGGAACTCGCAACCTTATGGTTTTGAGTGAGTGGCTGCAGTCCAGGCATTTAAGCACTGCGCCACCAGGTCAAAAAACAAATTAGGTTGTGATTACTCTTTTTCCTAAAGGATGTGCATGGGTAGGTGAGAAGAGTGAGGATGTTCCTGGTCCTAAATGAGACTGGACATGAGGGAGGATATATGAGAGAGGCAACAAACCTGGCTGATGGAGAGGAAGGAGTGGGAGAAGGTGAGCTGGCCAAAAAGTCAAGATCTGGTTGTTTCTGTAAGGAAGTGTGAGAATGTCCCTGGTCAGTTCTGGAGAAGGTTTGGGTTGAGGACCAGGTAGGTTTAGGGACAGAACAGAGACGCAAACAAGGAAAAACAGCCAGATATTTATGCACGTCACGAGGGTGAACAGCAACAGAATGTAGGAGAATTGCTTTTCACAAGAACATTTATCTTGTTCACTGTGTGAGAGGTAAATCAGTACATCCATCTTCACAAGCAAGTTATGTTTATGTACCAGGCAACAGGAACAAACCATGGAGTCGGGGCCACTATTGCTGTCGAACACCACTTAAGACTCTCTGCAAGCCTCTCTCTTGGCTCTGATCCTGCTAGACGGTTTGTGTGTTCTTCTCCTTCAGGCACTGAATACACCTTTTCATATGGTGGAAGCCATCTTGATCTTTTATTGCCATCACCTTTCATGTTTAACGCTTGCTGCCCCGATTCCTTCCCACTCCTTTGCTCTCAAGCTGTGGGCCCCCTAGTCACTTCTACGTATTTTTCTCTTTTTTAAATGAGCCGGTGGTTCCTTTGACCTGGAAAATCCTCCCTGGTCCAGAAAACACTGCAGAAATAATCCAGTTTGAGACTGGTTTAACTGCTCTGGGTCATTGCTAGGGAATTTTGAAAACTGTTGTTTTGAAAGACTTTTAGGTTTCTCTGTTAGAGAGCTCTAGTGCCACAATAGAATTCCCTAGTACCTGAGCCAGGACAGTTAAAGCAGTCTCAAACTGGATTATTTCTGCAGTGTGTTTTGGATCCCTAACACTCAGTTGCATATTCCATCTCTTGCCCTGAACCCTCCTGTTCATCCATTACTTACCCTTCTGTCACCTCATTTTTTCCATCCCTGTTTGTCAGCCTAACTCTTTTTCTTCTTAGTGTCACTATTTTCTGTTTATTGTGGGCTGAACTGGAATTGCTTGAGTGATGTATTTAGCAGCTGTTAGTGGCAGGGGAGTAAAAAAATGTCAGTCATGGTGGTACACACGAGGCAGTCCAAGCTGTTTCCAATGTCAGACTAATGACAGGCCGTTCCATTACTTGAAAACTTAGCAAGCATTAGGTATTATGGAGAGGCAGCATGGTGTGGTGGTTTGGCTGTTGGACAATGACTCTGGAGACCAGGGTTCAGTTCCCAGCTCAGCCATGAAAGCCACTGGGTGAGCTTGGACCATTCACATACTCTCAGCCAAAGGCAATGGCAGACCTCCTTTGAACAAATCTTGCCTTACAGTCACCAGAAGTCAGAAAGGAATTGAAGGTGCACAACCACTAAAAGAATGATGGAGCCAGTGTGGCATAGTGGTTTGAGCTTTGGGCTACCACATGGAGACCAGGGTTCGAATTCTCACTTGGCCATGGAAACCCACTGAGTGACTTTGGGAAAGTCACACAAAATCAGCCTCAGAAAACCCCATGATAGGGTCACCTTCATGAGAGAGAGCCACATGGCATAGTAGTTTGGGTGTTAGAATGGGATTCTGGAGACCAGGGTTCGATTCCCAGATTGGCCATGAAACCCACTAGTGATCTTGGAGAAGTCACATGCTCTCAGCCTCAATGAAAGGCAGTGGCAAACCTCCTCTGAACAAATGTAGCCAAGAAAGCAACAACAGGAACTATGGATGGAAAGTCCCTAGTTCCATCTCAGTGCAGCCATAAATTTGCCAGATGACTTTCAGCAAGTTGCCATCTCAGCCTCCATCTTTTGACTGTGCTAGTAACACTATACTACTGCTATCCATTATTGTCTAAAGATGAGTAAGATCATGTAGGTTCCCTCATATGGTTTGGAAAGAAAGGTTTATAGCCTATCTTTGTCTATATTTTATTAAGGAAATGTTTATACTATTTTTTAAAAAAACTAAGAGTTTATAGTATTGGAAGTAAACTTACAATAGTTATAATAATACAACAAAATACAATAAATGTGTACACGTTTATATAAATACAATGGGCAATGGGAGAAAGATATTTAGCAAAATGACAAACCACTAATAAGTTTGTGCTGAGTAAACTGGTGTCTAATGTCGTATAGGAAATATGTAAATCTAGGATATTTGCCTATTTGGTATATATTGCTTCTGCAGTGTGGGGCAGAAGCAAAGAAATTTCACAAGTAAAAGAAACATCATGCTTTCCTTGCTATAATAAAATGTCTGCTCATACCCTATCTGGTTTCATTAGCCCTCATTCTCCAATTTTGTTCTCTTTAAACAATAGAAAAATGAACCCAGAAATTTAATTCTGCACTCTGTGAGACATAGAACATCAGAAGCCAGGTCTTTTGGATGCTCTTGGACTGCAGCTCCCAAGAGCCATCCCCACCATGGATTGTATGGTGGCTAGGATTGATGAGAGTTGCCATGCGACAACATCTAGAAGGCCAGAGTTGCCCACTGTTGTTGACAGCCTATGAAGTTGCGGAATAGATATACTGAAGTAGAGGGTAGGAATTCTTGAAGCTGGGCCAGAAGAAGAGAATGGTTGAAGGGTTGAACTGACCCAGTTTAGGCATACTTGCCTATTTTTTGCTGTGGTTCTCTGATAGGCCTGGCAGATACAAACTGCACACTTTATGCTCCACACTTGACCAGTTGCTGTTAACCATGATAACTGAATGAAACCACCATGTTTCATTTCATGGAGCAGTATATGAGGCAGCTGTTTCCTCCATGCTTGCTTACATGTTTCCTGGAAGCAGGTGAGTAGCCATTGTAGAGAGGCAGGATGCTGGGCTGAACTGGACTGTACCAACAGGACTTCTCTTATGTTCTTGGAGTGTATTTGTGAGAATGAGTCTAACATGGTCTTATGAAGAACATGGTTGAAATCTGGTTCTGCTAGGTGCTTGCTCCTTGGCCCCTTTGTTGATAGAGATGCTGACAATAATTTAGACCTAGTTCAAAAGAGCTGGGGTAAAATAATTTAGATTAGGAGCAGACAGAGAGTAGTCTGAACCTATAGATTGATTTCAGTGGTTGAACTGCAGTAAATCACCACAGGTTATTGACTCCATTATTTATCAAAAAGCCCAACCATGTTAGATTCTTAAAAGTAAGGAAGGTTGGAAGAAAAGCAGGAGTGTGTATTCATGTTAAAGGACTAAAAGATCTCCCTCCCACCCTTATTTATTTATTTATTTTTAAAAAAGAAACACACAAACATTGCAAACCAGTTCATTGACTATCTGTGCTTGGAGACAGCCTTCTTCTTTAAACTTAACAGTGTATCCACATTGCTAGAGTTTCGGTTTATTTAGCAACACACACAATTCTGAAAGTCTGCCCACCTTTCCTTAAATAACATCCTGAAACCATTAAGAATGTTTTAGGAGAAAAGCAGTGTGCATAAACTTTGACTGTTGTTACATTAGCAAGTGCCTATTGAGGATATGAGCCTGCTTGCTTTCTAGCTCCTTTCCCCTCATTGGCTTTTGCTTCATCCTTCTTACAGATTATGTCTACTTTGAGAATTCCTCTAGTAACCCCTACCTTGTCCGCCGTATCGAGGAGCTTAACAAGGTAAGGGCAATACTCCAATGGGCTGCTGAGCCAATTATGCCCATTAAGATACATGGGAGATGAAGCAAGATGTGGGTTAAGTGGGTGTGGGGAAAACAATTGAAGTTAGCACCACATCCTGAAGCCATAGGACAAGCTGTATGCCCACAAACAGCATGATCCCATTCTCTTTAACTCTTTTCCCCCCACAGACGGCCAATGGCAATGTGGAGGCCAAAGTGGTCTGCCTGTTTCGGCGTCGTGATATCTCCAGTAGCCTCAACAGCCTGGCTGATAGCAATGCTCGTGAGTAGCAAGGAAAAATGGTGCGCTTTTCAGTGGTAGGCAGGACAGTGGCTTCAAGGGGTTAGTGTTTCTTTGTCTCTGTGCAGCAGAGTATTTGGGATGTTGTGTTGAACAGGTCAGATGGGTCTTCAGCAGCCAGACTGGTGACACCTTCATGCGCATGAAGGATGTGGAAAGCACAAGCAAAAGACTAGCAATGGAGCTGTTGTCCTCTGTCTGTAGTGATGGGACGAGAGAATTCTTTCATCTACAGGGAATCTAGTCAGGAAGAGAAAGCATTCAAGGCTTCATTCCCCACCCCCACCCACCCCCAACATACACACACCTGGAATAAAAATCTCAGAGAGATTTTCTTTGCTTCTTGAGGGATAAACACACTTACGTGGCTTCAGTTTCTTCCTTGCAGAGTATGTCTGTACATCACCTCCAAATAACACACAGAGGTAGTGGCTGGTTCTTTGCATGTTTTGAGTTAGGCTCAGTACAGACTGGCTCCATACGCTGGCCTAGGGCCAATTTTACTGCTTGGGAGAATGGAGCGTCTGCACGCTCCCAAGCCCTGTCCTATGCTGCCGGCGCCATCATGGCTTGCCACTGTGCACACGGGGGCCGCCATGATGACGTAAATGTGGCAGAGCGTCGTTGGTGCATGTGAGGGCGCCTCGCGTGCACCCTAAAAAGAACCCGCTGGGAGTGTGTTCTTTTTAGGGCTCCTGGAGGCAGGGGCATTTGGTTGCTGCGGCCTCCGTCGGGGGCAGAAAGAGGTGGTGTCTCGCTGCCCCTTTCTCCCCATCTGTCCAGACCCATAGTTAAATTTCAACAGGGGTAGGATGTACTTAAGTTTAATAGTAACTTTTGGCCTAGGAGGAAAATGTGTGCAGAACCTAACTCGAAAGGCTGGGAGGATGCATCTTTGCAGATCCTAGCATCAACAGCTACTGAAGGGCTAACAAAAATTGGGTCACACCTGTAGGGTGAAGGGGAAGGAGTACGTATGACTGTGCTTAGGCTTTCCTTGATCTTTTGAAAAGGGACTGGGACCCTGACTATCCAGTCAGACTGAGCAAGGAAGGGAGATGAATGCTTGTTGAAGGCTGCCTCACATTCACATGCCTGCCTGCCATCCCAGCACAGAGTTTCCTGAGCAAGGGGTGGAGGTGGTGTTGGTATCCCTATGGTTTTTCTTGTTCCCTCCCTGGGACACTGCCAAGTTTGAGGACAAAAAGGGAGTGGGAAAACAATGTGCCTCTTGGTGGCCACTGCTGCCTTGGCTGCTTCTCATGTGTGTGTGTTGAGAATAACTCCAAGAGAAAGCAACAAGCATAGTGTGTTTGCTTGTGAGGGAAGTGGGAACGGAAACAATGACAATGACTTCAAATTCTGAGTGAAACAGGCAGCTGAAACAATCAAGGTATTAGAGTGCTTCCTGTCTTAGAAAAGGCTTGTATCTGAGGCTGTTTAGTTCAGGGAGGGAAAATTGGTGAGAGGCCTTGGTAAAAGTTATGTTATGAGCAGAGCATAGAAGAAGAGACAGGTTTTCTTTCATAGTACTAGACCACTCGGCCATCTAGCAAAACTGAGTAGTAGTAGACTGAGTAGAGACAATTTAGGGGCAGACTTTCCTTAGTCTGTAATTAAATTACACCAGGCACCACAATGGGTGACAGCTATTGCCTTAGATGATTTTTAAAAGTAAATGAAACATGTTCATAGCAGAAGACAGGTTTATTCATGGTTATTATGTATGATAGGTGATTAGAATGATAGAGGCAGTATGTTTTAAAAAAACATTTAAGGTATCTATTGTAATTATGTCCCGGCCTGCATCACACACCTGTGGAAATTTAAATGTATCTCTTTCCAGTCCAAGTTGTATATTTTATTCACTGCCACTGGGCTTCTCAGGCATGAGGTGAGGGAGAGAAGGGACATCATTTTATGATGCGAAAGAGAACGTTGAGTTGGACAACGTTAGACCTGATCCAATAAATTAGTCTTCATGAACTGGAAACCCCCTTTTAACCTTGCCACTCAAAATTAGTTCTCAGAATTACCAGGCTGGCTGAGTAAACAAACCAGACACAGAACTGAACACCTGATAGTTTTTACTCACTCTCTCCATCTCCCCCCCCCCACCTAAACCTAAGGAGAATTTGAAGAGGAGTCCAAACAGCCTTCAGTGTCAGAACAACAACGTCACCAGCTAAAGCACCGTGAGCTCTTCTTGTCACGCCAGTTCGAATCTCTGCCTGCTACCCATATACGGTAAGAGAAGACTAAAGACAATGGATCAGACCTTTTGGTAGTTGTTCTATTGGGATATATGGGGAAAGAGAAGGCTTCTCTGCTAGGGCAGGCCATCTTCTTGTACTAACAGGATCTTAGGGGGTGGACCTAAGTAGCAGGGCACAAAGTTCAGGAGTATGATACAAATCTCTCTTGGCTTTTGTAGGGGGAAATGCAGTGTGACGCTACTCAATGAAACAGATATCCTTAGCCAGTACTTGGATAAAGAGGTAAGGCTGCCTGAGTAATGGGGCAATTCCATGGCTGCTTGTGAGATTCTACAAGTTTGAAGCTTGTGATAGAATGATGTCTCTGTCTTCTCACTAGAATAGTTGCCAAGACATCCTCCCAAACTCTGCAGAATAGGATGTGTTGTGGTGAAAATTTAGAGATTAAAGATTTCTGGGTAATTTTTGTTAATTCATCTTATCGCACATTTCCTTCCAGGATTGTTTTTTCTACTCACTGGTTTTTGACCCAGTTCAGAAGACTCTCTTAGCTGACCAGGGTGAGATTAGGGTAGGCTGCAAATACCAGGCAGAGATCCCTGAGCGACTGGCAGAAGGTAACTGAGATGGGCCCCACTTGCTGTACAAAATGTATTCCCCCCAGTCAGTGGAAACGGGTGATCTAAGTGTAGGTCTATCACCCCTCTTTAATCTTTCTTCAGGAGAATCTGACAACCGAAACCAGCAGAAGATGGAAATGAAGGTGTGGGACCCTGACAACCCCCTCACTGACCGACAGATTGACCAGTTCCTCGTGGTGGCTCGGTGAGATCCAGCTGGGAGATGTTGTAACTCCTCTTATCCAGTTGACTCTACTTCCTATGGGTTGTGAATCCTTTCTTCTCTCTTTTGTGCCAGGGCGGTTGGTACCTTTGCACGGGCACTTGACTGCAGCAGCTCCATCCGGCAGCCCAGCCTTCACATGAGTGCAGCTGCAGCCTCCCGGGACATTACACTGGTGAGAAAGGAGAGAGAGAGAGAGTGTGTGTGTGTAGTAGTAGTAGGAGGAGGAGGAGGAGGAAGGAGGGAGGGAGGGAGGGAGGGAGGGAAGTGGAAGAACAACCCTGTGGATATGGTATGAGTAGCTTAGTTCCTACCAGCTTAATTCTGCTGCTAATTAGGGCAGATGCTGAATGCTTTTGATCTCAAATCCTTATTCAGATGGTTCCTCGGCATTGCTTACATACTTTCAAGCTAGTGTTTCTAACCATAAGGATAGGAGGACTTAGGACTGCAGTGTGGCTTTGGCACGACTTCCAGGCTCTTAGGATGTATGCAACATTTAAACAGCATACCTTCAAAGTGACCCGAAGCAGCTTTATTTTGGCCTGTCTGTATGGGTCTGTAGATGTGGCACCAAACCCATAGTGTATCATGTCAGGTTATTTCACTGATCTTCCTGAACTGTGCTTTCATAAAAGGTCTGATCTGGTTTTGACATTTCTAAGAAGTGTAATGCTTGCATCCAATTCTGCCACTTGTATGCAAACCACACAGTCACAGCCCACTCTGGCTCAGCTCTTCTGACAGCCTATCCTTACCTGTCCTGATAGTTCCACGCAATGGATACGCTGCAGCGGAACGGCTATGACCTGGCCAAGGCTATGTCAACACTAGTGCCCCAGGGAGGACCTGTGCTGTGCAGGGATGAGATGGAGGAGTGGTCAGCTTCAGAAGCTATGCTCTTTGAGGAGGCCTTGGAGAAATACGGCAAAGACTTCAATGACATCCGACAGGACTTTGTGAGTTGGGGATATAGATTGGCTTGAACAGACCAGTCTTGAGTTCCAGTGGCTCAGCTTTTCACTACCGTCATCCCTATGTTCCCCAAAAGCAGAAAAGTTGTGATCTCCCCCCCTGCCCGCCGAATGTGGACCCCTATCCTACCACCCTTGCTGAGCAACCACAGTTTATAGCCGCTCTGATAGCCTTGGCTGAAAAGCAGGGTATAAATAAATATCACACTCTCAGAGAACAACACTTCTAGCTTGAAATGAAATACCCAACTCCCCTTCTCAAAATAAAGGATTGAGGGAGGGGTGTAGATGGCTCTAACCAGGATAGGCCTAAGATGCATTCAAGACCACATTAATACTGGCTGGAACAATGCACATTCCTGAAGTCTATGTTCCTTGCAGCTCCCATGGAAGTCACTGGCCAGCATTGTGCAGTTCTACTATATGTGGAAAACTACAGATCGATACATTCAGCAGGTGGGTGAGCAGTTTTCTACCTACATCTGAGGCTTGAAAAGAACTTTGTCCATGGGAAGTGTCCTTTGTCCAAGGATACATGTATATTGGGGTCACTTGCTAAATGGTTTTTATACTTGGATCTCCCAGCAGGCCACAAAACACAACAGTTCTTTATCTTAGTTGTTTTCCCTTTCCATGCAGAAAAGATTGAAAGCAGCTGAAGCTGACAGCAAGCTGAAGCAAGTGTATATACCCACCTAGTAAGCATCTCTCCCCACCTGTTATAGACTTTGAAAAGAGAACACACAGAGAAAGTGGCCAGACCTTTTTAATTGTGCTGTTTTCTCTTCATCTTGTTTCCAGTACAAAACCGAATCCAAACCAAATTGTCTCTGTGGGTTCCAAGCCTGGCATGAATGGAGCTGGCTTCCAGAAGGGACTGACCTGTGAGAGCTGCCATAGTAAGTACACCTCTGGACCAGAGGATGGGGGGTGTCTTATATTCCTGTTATGAAGGAATCTGATCCAGTGTCATTTTGGTGCAAACGAGTTTAGCAGTTTTTTAGTCCTGAGGTTGATATAGTTTGGCAATTGGCTGGCATAAACATTGGAATAATAATGTCTCAGCCTGGCCAGAGGACTGTGGCGTTCAGGTTTCGACCTACTTGAATCTGTTACATAGCCTTCCTTGCCTCCTTTTTGCTTCACAGCTACCCAGTCAGCACAGTGGTATGCCTGGGGTCCACCCAACATGCAGTGCCGCCTCTGTGCTTCTTGTTGGATCTACTGGAAGAAATATGGTGGCCTGAAGACCCCAACACAACTTGAAGGAGCAGCACGCAGTGTCACGGTAACACCCCATGATAGTCTCTGTTTTCAGATAATTCCCAAGTTATCCTTTCTTTTTATCTCTTTAATTCCTGTTGTCTCTGAGGCCTCTAAAACTTACCATGGTTTCTTGTTATGCCTTGCTGGCATATTTTTAGAGATGTGGGCTTTGTCAAGAGGGTATTTCTATTCATATACTCCTTTCTGACCATGAAAACAGCTTTGCCCTTAAACAATCCAGAGGCTTTAGCTTTGTGGCAGTGCAAGTTGCGTCTTGGGGAAATGGACTCTTGGTGGCAGTGTACTTAACCACTTTTAAAAAACTGAGGTGCCATTTTGCACCTTTCCTCCCTGCCTTGCTCCTGCCATTAATCATTCACATCATAAGCTACAGGGAAATCTCATTCTTCCCGTTTACAGGAGCCACATTCCAGGGGCCATATGTCTCGGCCAGAAGCCCAAAGCCTTTCGCCATATACGACTAGTGCCAACAGGGCAAAACTTCTGGCGAAGAACCGGCAAACTTTCCTGCTGCAGACCACCAAGTTAACTCGCATTGCACGGCGGATGTGCCGGGATATCCTCCAACCGCGTCGAGCTGCCCGGCGTCCTTATGCTCCCATCAACGCCAACGCCATCAAGGCGGAGTGTACGTGGGCTGGAAGGAAAGAACCACCTGGTCTTGGGATTGTGGGTGGAAGGAAGGGCTGCCTGTAGATTACTAGGAGGTCTACTGGATCTCATATTGGTTACCTGCACTTTCTCTCCAGGTTCTATCCGGCTACCCAAGGCTGCAAAGACTCCTCTCAAGATTCACCCTCTGGTGCGGCTTCCCCTGGCTACCATTGTCAAGGAGCTAGGTACATCTTGTTAATACTTACCACTTGACTAGTATTCAAACATTGAGTTCATTCACCTTACCCACTTTCTGTGGTTTGTTGCTATGGTCAAATTGTACAAAAATGTTTCGGCATTGATTTCCAAATTGGGCAAATTGACCATCACAGATCATGGGAAAATGTTACTCCTTTCCCCAACACCAGGGGTAGGCAACCTTTTTGACGCAGGGGCCGGGTTGCTGTCCCTCAGACAACTGGGGGGGCCAAAGCCAAAAAATAAATAATTAAATAATTTTTAAAAAACATATAAATAAATAAACCGGGGCAAATGTAGGACAAAATTTACAAATGGAGGACACTTTTTTTTTTAAATGGTAGACACGTGAAAAAATTGCTAGTTTTTTTAAAAAATGTTAATATAAATGCATGTTTCTGAGGCTTCTATAGACAGTTGCCCCCCCTTGCCCGCCACTTGCCCACCTCTTCCTGATAGGCCAAAGGCCTCTTGCCCTCGTGCAAGATGCCAAAGGCCCCGGCGGCAATCGGTGGCAGGACCGGGCTGGGGCCGGTCCCAAGGCCTCGCCGGGCCGCATCCGGCCCACGGGCCGTAGGTTGCCTACCCCTGCCCAACACACCAAGTGTACAGCACATTTGTAGATGGTGAGAAACGTCACATGGAAGACAGAAAAACACGAACAAGTCACTGTATTCTGCCCTACCAAAACCTTAAAACTATTAAAAGAACAATTCTCTCCAAATGTAGAGGCAAGATACTTGAATATACCTGTATTTCTCTTTCAGATCACCCTAACCCAATATTCTTTGTTTTTCCAGCTGCTCAAGCCCCCTTGAAACCAAAAACCCCGCGAGGCACTAAAACGCCTATCAATAGAAACCAGTTGACCCAGAACCGAGGCTTGGCAGGAATCGTGGGCAAGCGAGCATACGAGAGTGTGAGTGTCATGGGGCTGTGGCAAAAAGATGTAAAGGACAGTGAGGTTTGGAAGCATTTCTGAACATTTGGGGAGCAAATGTGTTAGAGGGGCACAAATTTTTGAAGCTGTGCTTTGTGTATGGGAGGGGGAGACTCACAAACTAGTTTGGCTTCTGGAACATAGCAGTTCCAAAATTTTACGAGTCTAAAAGGGAAGGTTGTGATTTGTTCTCAAATTGCACTGGATTCCTGTAACATTTGCTGTTACTAAGGATGCTGGTTTGGTGCTGCTTACGTTTTCTTGAGTTTCTATCCCCTAGTAAGAGCAAAGATGTTTCTCAAGTAATTTGAGTCTCTCTGGGCTCTGCACCGGAGCAGTTAGTGGGTGAGGGGGGTAGCTAGTGTTCCTAGAGCCAAGCACATAGGCTTACTTGGGAGGGTGGGAGAGGGAACCAGCAAAAGATGGACATGGCTTTGGGGGGGGGGTTCCTCTCGCTGATAGCTCTGTGTGCGACCGGGTGCAGGTGGCAGGGGGCGGGCTCCCCTTCTCAGCCAACGGGCGGCCCATGACTTCCGGAATGAGGTCGAGCACTCAGCCTGCCATGAAACGTCAGAAGCTGAACCCGGCCGACGCCCCCAACCCTGTCGTTTTTGTGGCTACCAAGGACACCAGGTACTGGGGAAGGGATTTTTTAACATGCCATTGGGGCTAGCAGAAAGGTACTGCAAAGGGGCGGTATGGCACAGGGTTGGCCTCTTTGGTTCAGTCCTTCTGCCAGAGATAATGGAATCTGTGCCAGTAATGCATATCAGGGGTTTGAAAATAAAATATAGTCTCCCTGCCCCCTCCCATACCACCTGCTATTTATTACTGCTTAGATTTCTCCATGCAGACCTTGAACTCTCCCCATTTCCCCCATTTCTTCAACAATTCTGAGCTTAAACCAGGAGGACTTAATTGGTCTCGAACAGTCGGAGGCCTCTAAGTCAAGTGATAGTAACTTAGCCTGTGATTCACCTGGTAATTTTAGTGTCTGTTTCCCAAACAAGTAAAATTCTACTTCATTTTACATTTATTACATATTCTGGGTTTTCATGGAATTCTGGATATATGTTTTTTTCTGGCAAGAACATGAGGTGGTAAAAGCTTAAAAAAGGAAACTGAGCCATGTGTACGCAAAGGCTATGCACCTTGTGTCAGCTATTCAGTTGGTCCAAGTTCCTTGGCAGCCGGTGTGAGGTTGAGAAACTTTGTCTCTTTACCTTAGGCTATGCTGCGTTTCAGAGGAAGGACTTGGCAAAGCCACCTCTGAGTATTCCTTTCTTTAAGAATCCCCTATGAAATCTGTGGCATTCCCTCAAGTCAGCAGCTGACTTAAAGGCACATGCACACACACAAAATACTCAGAAAGCCAAGAGTGTGTCAAGTAAGTAGCATTAGTTTTGGACACAGTTCCTGTTTTAGAAGCAGTGAGCTGTTCCTAAGAGTCCTTTCCTCCAACTTGCATAAGTGTATGGTTTTTAGGTAAGATTTCTTTTCATTATAAATTTAAGCGGCTAAAAGTTTTCTGTGGCTTTGACACTGGAAGGAGCAAACCCACAATTCTGTAAAAGCTTGCTGATTCTGGACCATATTTAGAAATAGTCCAGATCTCTGATGCAAGAGCTGCAAGGGGAAGGGAAAGAACCTGAGAAAAGCAAGTGGCAGGAAATACTGAGGAGGGTTAAAGCCAAAGGTTATGTATGGAGCCCACAAAAACAGGGTCTGGTTCCCAGGCACCAACCTGAGGATTGTGACTTTCAGCATGGTCTCCTCTTTTCTGAGGAATGCACCTGGGGTTTTGTCCTCTTTTTGTTTGTTTTATTTTTTATGAAGCCTCTTGTCACAGCTACACAATGTTCTATTCCTTTTTTTCCTTCCACAGAGCACTCCGCAAGGCTCTGAGCCACTTGGAGATGCGCCGTGCTGCCCGCCGGCCCAACCTGCCACTCAAAGTGAAATCGGTGCTGCCCCTCCGCCCTGTGGTAGCCCCCCTGGTGCCCGTGCCTCCAGTCCATCCTGCCAGCACCAGCGAGCCCATCATCCTGGAAGACTGAGTGTTGTTGCTTCTCTGGCATCCCCTCTAGGATTCTTGTAGCCATTTCATCCAACACCCCTTTTTTGTGTCCAAGGCCTTTCTGGCAGAGGGGACTTCAGAGCTTCAAATCGCCAAGCGTTTGCTGGGATCAGGCCAGGCAGGCAGGGACATCTCTTCTCAATCCCCTCCCTTCTCCCGGGATCCTAGACTCCCAACATTCTTTTTATATATATTATTTTTTAATTTCCACCTTTTAACGTTGTTTTTCCCTCTCCTTCCCCCTCCCCAAAGACTTGCGCACAAAGCTGCCCCCCTTCCAGGGAAACACTATAAATGCAGGTTGTGCCCTCATTTGGGGGAGAGGATACTGTAGGTGTGGCACAGAATAAGCGGAACACAGAATCCCTTTCAAGGTTCTTCCCTTCAATGCTGCCTCTACGGCTGTTTTTACTTTTTGTGTGTGTTTGTGTGTCTTCTTTCCTTTTTTGTGTGTCCCTTTTTTTAAAAAAAAAGTTTCCCTCTGGTCCTACGTACATATTCAGGGAAGGGAGCAACTCCGCTTCTCTGAGAACATGGCTACCCCACGCCGTTGCTTTACCCAACCTTTGACAAGCCCATTTTTGTACATGGTTTAGAGAGGAAAAGTCAGGTTTTTTAAGTCAGCCTCTGGTTCTTATAGCAACAAAAATAAATAAATGCTGTTTTCTTCATATCTTCCTTTTGTTCATTTTAATCTTTTACTACATGTTGGGTGGGGAGTTCACTAGGAAAATAGGCTTGGTTTGGCAAAATTTTGAAAAACGTTGCTTCCAACAGCAGTAGAATTCAGAATTCATAAGCGGTAGAATTCAGATAAATCTCTCTTGTAATAGTAGATAGTCTGAACCAGAATTCATTTCTTTCCCTTACCTCCAGTTTCTTTGCCCTGGCTCCAGTTCCCAGGTAAGTAATTTGGCCCAGCTGAATCCTATAAATATAGATAAAACAAGTTTTTCATACCCTAGAGCAGTGTATCCCAGTGTACCCCAGTGTAGTGCCTTCAAGATACAAGATACAATCCCCATCATCCCCAGCCAGCCGTTAGAAAATGGAGAGACAGAACAGGTACAGCAAAACTTCCTTTTATGTCTAAGCAGAAATGAGATGTTGGTTCTTAAATCCTTTATACTCTTTTCTGTTCAACATCAGTCAGAGTAAAGGTAGCAAAGGAAATTTTTGTTGAATGTAACCTTTTCACATATTAACAGCATAACATGGTCTTCTCGGAAGTAAATTGCACAAAACTTGCAGTGGATCACGGAGTAAATAGGTATATGTTTGTACACACTAGAGAACACATTCATCCTAGTGCTCTAGTAGTGACTTCCACTTTATTGAGAAAAAGAATTGAGAAAGTCCAATTCACACAGTTTTTAGAGAACACAAAAATATTTTTTTGCCTATATGAATGAATGAAGGGTAATATCTGTCTCCATCATTTGGGATAAAATATCCAGGTTGCAGAAATGCTTGTAGAAAGGAAAAAGTATGCAACTGTTTTGGTTGAAGTTTAGATAGTTTTCCATCAAGGACCAGGCTGTGATATAGGCAAGGAAACAATGCCATACCTAACATATTTGACACCTGGTGCAGATTATTTTTTAACACCCCCACCCACAACAAAATTATTTGGAGCAATAATCCTGAAGCTGCTGACATTACTAGCTTTCTCTTTGGGACGTTTATTTAATACTTATTTATTTCAAGGATTAATACCCTGCATTTCTCCCACTGTAGGATTCAAGGCAGGTTACAATACTGGGGTTTGGTTCCAGGATCCCCCATGGATAACAAAATCCATGTGGATGCTCAAGTCCCATTAAATATAATGCCATAGCAAAATGGTATACCTTATAAAAACTCAAAAATCAAGCTTTGCTATTTGGAATTTATACTTTATAAAAACATTTCCAGGTTGTGGATGCTTGAATTGTGGATAAGAGGGGGGCCGACTGTAATTTTAAAAAGACAAAACTAAAATGACGATTACTAAAAGGGGAAACCAATTTAAATATGTACTGCTGCTTTTCAAAAGAGAGCAATTTAAAATGGCAGCAGCAGTAGGAAATTGAAATTTATGAAATTGAAGGTTTTCACGGCTAGTATCCATAGTTTATTGTGGGTTTTGGGGGCTATGAGGCTGTGTTCTGGAAGAGTTTATTCCTGATGTTTCGCCAGCATCTGTGGCTGGCATCTTCCGAGAATGAAGATCTCTCTGAAGATGCTGGCAAAACGTCAGGAATAAACTCTTCCAGAACACGGCCCCATAGCCCCCCAAAACCGACAAAAAACTATAGAAGGCCATTTACACTCTTGTATATTCATTGGATAGCCTAGCACATGTCTATCCCTCCTGGGTTGGCCATCAATCTGTCTTTTATCTATATGTTTTGTTTCACTGTTCCTCAAACTGTTTATGCAGTACTTTTTTTTATTTGGGTTTGAATCTTAAATTAGGAGCCATTTTCCAAGTTATTTAATGTCCCAAAACAGAACATTTGACACAACCTAGAGACATAACAACTAGTACATTTCACATTGCAGCACTATAATCTTCAGTTCCTGAGCATTAGCTGAATTCTGAATTTTTAACCCGTTTTACCACACCAGGACCAAGGCAACTGGGTTTAAATTCCTTAATTCCAAGATCAACTAATGGCAACACGAACATGTTAAACAGTTAAATTATATCTTTCCTCTTAGGCCTGAGAGAAAAGACTAGAAGTTCCAATATCTGAAATGATCCAATTTGACACTGCTTTAATCGTTGTGGTTCAATGCTGTGGAATTCTGGGAATTGTTGTGGGGGCCACAACAAATGTCAATTCCCAGAAATCCACAGCATTGACCACAGTGGTTAAAGTGGTGTCAAATTGGATCATTCTAACATTGTCTTTTGGGCCTTTTAACTGCCATGGTTCAATGCTATGGAATATCCAGGGAATATATTTCACTGTGGCACCAGAGCTCTCTGACAGAGAAGGCCCAATGCCTCTCAAAAAACTACAACTCCCACAATTCCATCGCGTTCAGCCATGTCCGTCAAAGCTGAAGCGAGCGCGGCGGGCGGGTCTTCGCTCTTCCCGCTCAGCACTCAGGCCCCGCCCCTGAAGGAAAACCGGAAGTGCTTAATACTACACAGACGGACGTTTCGCTTTCTGCGCATGCTCCCAGAGAAACCATAGAGATGAGAAAACCAGAGCGTCTCAGGAAAGGACTTCCGGCGGGGGACGTTCCGCAGTGTTTGAAGGAGGCCTTGGCGGGGAAATGGCGGAGCCGGCGGGGGATGTGGAGGCTCTGCCCCGAGGAGGGTTCCGCTGCTGCCTCTGCCGCGTGACGGTGGCCAACAGTGAGTCCTGGGCAAGGAGCCTCAGTGGCCCTTTTGTTGGGGGCCCTGCCATGGCCTTCCTCCTGAGGAGGCTGAGAGAGCGTGACTTGCCTCAGTTGTGTTGCTTTTGTCGCACCTTTGAGACTTAACTCAAAGAAAGGAAGTTGGCAGCATGAGCTTCCCTGGGCTTTCCTTCTTATCGATGTTTTAATTGTATGTACAGCGCTATATAAATAAAGTTTAATAAGGGACGTACTAAAACAAAGGATAGTACTTGCCCATAGAGAAAGCATACTTGCCCATAGAGATTCATTGGGGATTGCTTGCCCTTTGGGAAACATAGTATTTACCTGCCCATAGGGAAACATAAGAAATTACTTGCCCATAGGAAATAATGAATCTCTATGGGCAAGCAATCCCCATTATTTCTTATGGGCAAGCAATCTCCAATGATTCTCTATGGACAAGTATGCTTTCCCTATTGCTTTCCCTATGGGCAAGTACTGTCCTTTGTTTTAGTATGTCCCGTTTAATAATAATAATAATAACAACAACAACTTATGTCCACTCCCTCAGGTGCATTCAGTCTCAAAGATGCCACAAGAGCTCTTTATTTTTGAAATCTATTATTATTAGTATTATTATTATATTATGATATTATTGTTATTAAAAGTGAAATAACTGATGAGGATGTTGTTGTTGTTATTATTATTATTAAAAGTGTGTTTTGGAGTGGGGTTCAAAGCTTCCCCTGCCCCCTCGGTATTTTTAACAATGCCACCACAATACTATTGTCCCATCTACATATTGGCAGGGCAGGATAATAATATAGCAGCTCAAAAATAGTCTGGGAACCATAAAGCCCTATGAGGAGAGACTTAGGGAGCTGGTGATGTTTAGCCTGGAGAAGAGAAGGTTAAGAGGTGATATGATAGCCCTGTTTAAATACTTGAAGAGATGCCATGTTGAGGAGGGAGCAAGCTTCTTTTCTGCTGCTCCAGAGACTAGAACACGGAGCAATAGATGCAAGATACAGGAAAAGAGGTTCCACCTCAACATTAGGAGGAACTTCCTGACAGTAAGGGCAGTTCGACAGCTTTAGGATTCTATGCAAAAGTTAAAACTAATATGCTGCTTAATGATGTGGAAAGAGACTTAAAGCATCAGACCAGGGGTCCATCTTGCCCTCAGGTGGACCCTTGCCCTAAAGAAGTCACTATTTTTCCACATCCTTAAGCAGCGACATGCGTCTGGTTTTGTGTCCTTGTACATGAGCTGGTCTATCATATTTTTCTTCCTCAGTATATAGAGGAGAGGTCCACATTCAGTGAAATTTAGTTGTGTTTATTAATGCTTTCCTAAACCAGAATTTTCATCTTCTCATGGTGATCTAACTATGGTTTTAGGGCCAAAACACACTGCAGAATAATCCAGTTTGAAACCACTTTAACTGCCCTGGCTCAGTGTTAGGGAATTCTGGGAACTGTAGTTTTGTGAGGCATTGGGCCTTCTCTGTTAGAGAGCTCTGGTGCCACAACAAACTACAGTTCCCAAAAGTCCCTAGCACTGAGCCAGAGAACTTAAAATGGTTTCAAGATTATAGTTTTTTGTGGGTTTTTTGGGCTGTGTGTCCGTGTTCTAGAAAAGTTTCTTCCTGACGTTTCGCCAGCATCTGTGGCTGGCATCTTCAGAAAAGATGGCCTCAAGATGGATTATTTCTTCAGTCTGTTATGGCTCTTAGTTACAGAGAGGTATTAGCCATTTGACTTTGATGGATCAGCACACAGACCTTTTATACTGGAGAAAAGGGCTTTTTTATGCTGCTTCTTATCCACAGAATTGCAACTGAAAAAACCATCTTGGTTTTATATTACAGAGCCCAGCCTGGATGATCACTTGCGTGGAAAAAAGCACCAGCACTTGGAAAACCTCCGTAGTATCCGCCAGACCCAAGAGCTTCGCAGTGTTTTTGTCAGTGGCTTCAGCAAAGGGACACCAGCCTCGGAGCTGAGCGATTATTTCCAAGCCTATGGAGAAGTGATCAATGTTGTGATGGACAAGGATAAGGTGATGGTGGCAATAGCACGACTGTTTAAAAGAAAATAAATCATTGAATCATAGAGTTGGAAGAGATCCCCAAGAGACATCCAGTCCAGCCAGCTGCCATGAAGGAATACACATTCCTGGGGTGCTGAAACTATTACCAGTTTTTAAAAAATGGTGTAACTTTGTTTCTCAAAGAACAGAGAAAGCAGAATAAGTAGAGCAAAATAATTCCCTCAGTGCTTTCTCAGCATGGTTTTACACACAACAGTGTCACCAAATGTGTACCGAATATCCCTTTGAATATCGCCAAACTCTTTGCATACTCCATTTGATAAGTTTCATAATTTGTTTCATTCCTAAGGACAAGATACTCATGTTTATGGTACTAAGTTTCACTGATTCCCTAGGATTTATATATACATTTTCTTGTATTGAAGTGCATAGCACTATTTGAATGCTAGTTGGTCCAAATGTTCTTTCTCTTGAACTGCTCATTCTGTTTTTAAGGAAGTACAGTCGGCCCTTCCCTTATGCAGGGATCCGTTCCAGACCCACGTAAGGGAAATACTATGGGACTTGTGCAGGTGGTGCACGCGCCATTGCTGCTTCCAGTGCGCAGCTTCAGCATAAGCTGAAATCCTTGTAAGACGCAGGCACACTATACTCATTCTTTGTTGGCATTTGACTGACTCAGCCTTTGTCCGACTTGTTTCTGTCCTGTTGTTCAGAATTTGCTCTACTGAAGTTAAGCAAATGTTTAACGTTTCCAGCTATATAGGATTCGTCCATCCTCATAGTGGTAGTGCTGTCCATATATGGCAAATGATTGACAAAGTAGGAAGGCACTGAGTGATTCTAGAGACTGATGTTCATTTCCTCCTATTGTACATTTGGCTGCTAGGGTGTCTATGCCATTGTAGAACTGCAAAACGAAGAGATGCTGAAGAACGTTTTGGCGCAAACAAACCATAGTCTAGGAGGCCAAAAGCTGCGTGTCAAACCTCGAGAGAAGAAGGATTTCAAAAAGAAACCTCCTAGGAAGCAGGGTTCAGCCAGGCAGCAGCAGCTGAATCCTGAGAAGTTGGCACAAAAGTTGTGCGAGGCTGACGACGTGAGTGAATTAATTCGATGTGGCCATTTCGCTAATGGCCATACTATAAAATGGGTTGAAATGTTGTCAATTACTGTTATCTGAAACCTTGCTATTGGTCCCCTTCTTATAGGTGGATGCACAGATGTCTTTGATGGTGCAACTCTTTGAATTTTCAGAGAGTGAGCGGCGCTTGCGGGACTTGGTGGTCACACTCTTCCAGGAAGTTTTCCTAGAATTTTTCCCTGGTAAGTTGCTTCTCTCATTATCTGCCCCAGTCAGCTACTTTGACTTTTATCTTATAACCTTTACTTTGGCCTCCACATTCCCAGGTTCTGCCATCCTCCCCTTTGGCTCCTCAGTGAACAGCTTTGATGTCTCTGGCTGTGACCTAGATTTGTTCCTGGACCTTGAAAAGGCAAAACACTTCCAGGCTTCTGCCAAGGGCTCCAGTGCATCACAGGTACGAATGGGGCTGAGAACATGTATAGGAAAGGGAACAAGGTTAGTGTTCGTACACCTTGCATCCCCTGCCCTGTATTTGGGGTCAGCATATCTTCATATCTGGAGCCAGCATATTCTTAAGAGGTTCCAATAACCTTTTGGAACCCTAGGTGAAGTTCCCACAAGAAAAGAGTGAGGACCTGTAGGCATTTCACTACAATGGGTGTGCTGACTCCTTCCTCACCCAGACCCTTTTGCCTTTTTCTTCTTGCACCAAAAAACAAAGGGAGGTCTCATTGCACCAAAGCAGTAAGACAGCTCTTTCTGCCTTCCTCCTGCCATGCTTCCAGCCAACCTCCCGGTCCACCCTAGGGTTGTTCTCATCCAATTACTGTTTTTGTTACCCTCAAGTTAAATCTTTCAACCAGTCCAGAATCCCATTGTCAATTCTTGGGAAAGCCATCAGGTCTTTGTTGGAAGATATCACACTACATAAGGCTAGATTTCAGGTATAAATATTGATCCCAAAAACCTAGCCTCTGCACACACAGTATGCATACAGTTAGTCCTCAGTTTATGCTCCATGTATGAGCTGTGTCACCCTCAGACTCCAGTCTAAGCCACTCCTGCTTTCTGTGGTCTACACTTGGACTGGTGAATATCATCCCTTTTAATGCCCTCAGGCTCTGCTATCCAGTTTCCATACTTCCATTGGTCCTAAGGTTACCCAGCCTCTTGCAAAGTGTCCTTGAGCTAAGCAATTCCCCAGACTTTTAAAGATGCTGACACAGTTGGTGCAACAACCCCCATCCCCTCGCCTTTCTTTGGGTAACAGTAGACAGCCTGGTTCTCCTAATGTTAGGGACTACAACTCACATCAGTCTCTAGTAACTCCAAAAGGTCTAGAAAAGACGTCTGTTTGAAATCCTGGAGAAGCCTTGTTATTCAGTGTAGACAATAGTGGGTTTCTTGTACCATGATATAACTACTTTAATCCATTCCTAATGTCTTTCCTTTCTCTTTTGTCTCAAGGATGGAGCCAATCCAAAACTAGACTCACAGTCAGAGGATTCACTCCTAAGTGATGTGGACCTGACCACAGCCACAGTGCCTGAAGTACTAGAACTTGTTGCCACTGTGCTGCAAAAGTGTGTCCCAGGAGTTCACAATGTCCAAGCTGTGCTGAATGCCCGTCGTCCTGTTGTCAAGTTTTGCCATAAAGAATCTGGCCTGCGTGGTGACATCTCCATAAACAACAGGTATAGACATGCATCTACGCGTCAGTTGTTTTAATGTGGGCATTGGAAATTTCTGAGCCTCCAGATGTGGTTGGACAACATCTGTTATCAACATTTTATGCAACGATAATCTGCAAGAAAGGAATTCGATCATAGAATAATAGAGTTGGAAGAGACCACAAGGGACATCCAGTCCAACCCCCTTCTGCCATGCAGGAACTCTCAATCAAAGCATCCCTGACAGATGGCCATCCAGCCTCTATTTAAAGACCTCCAAGGATGGCCACAACACTCCAAGGAAGGAGTGTGTTCCACTGTCAAACAGCCCTTATTGTCAGGAAGTTCTTCCTAAAGTTGAGGTGGAATCTCTTTTCCTGGAGCTTGCATCCATTGTTCTGGGTCCTAGTCTCTGAAGATGCAGAAAACAAGCTTGTTCCCTCCTCAATATGACATCCCTTCAAAAATTTAAACAGGGCTATCATATCACCTCTTAACCACCTTTTCTCCAGGCTAAACATCCCCAACTCCATAAGTCGTTCCTCATAGGCATGGTTTCTGAAGTTAACTTTTTATCTCCAGGTGGTCATGACAACTGGGGATGGTGAAGTTGTAGTCTAGAATATTTGTTGTTGTTGTTGGTGGTGGTGTTATCAAGTTTCAAAAGGCTGTTGTAGAGCATCATACTCTCTAGTGTTTTCAACTCCAGTAATGACATATTACAACTGATATACATTTTAAAATAGAATGGAGGGGGTTATCAATTTTGCATTAAGAGCTCACGTGTCCCCCTCTATTTTTTCCCTTGGCAGGCTGGCACTCTGCAACACACGTTTCTTGCAGCTTTGCACTGAGGCAGATGAGAGGGTGAGGCCTTTAGTCTATGTGGTGCGTTACTGGGCAAAGCAGCAGGTGCTGGCAGGTAAATAGAGAATGAGTGGCAAGGATGAATAAAGCTTGGGGTACGAGGCATAGGAAATCAAAATGGCATCCTCTAAATTCACTGTAATTGCCATAGTCCCAGTGAAACGAATGGAACTTCACAAGAATGTGGAGCACGAGGAGTTACCTCAGGCCAAGAGACATACATGTGTAGCAGAAAACACTGCCTGTGGACTTACATGGCAGTTGTACTGTACCACCTTGTGGTGATGGATAATGTTGTGCACCTGGTTACCTATCTGGTAGCATGCACACACTTTTGGTCCCATTGCACAATGACCAGTGGGCAACGACCATTGCTTTCTGATGTATTCACATGACTGACATCTTTGCATAGCTGTTTGCAAAGGGAGGGAGCCCAGTGACAGATACAGATTCTACAATCCTCTGCCTCCTGTTCTTATTGCTGGGCACAGCTATACTATTTAGATATGAAATCTCATTTTGGCATGTCCACAAGTCATTGATCAGCTTAGATATGAATGCAAAGATGAATGCAGCTTATTTTCACAATGAAAAACAGTTACACATAGGCAGCAGTGGGGAGACATGACCAAGCTGCTGGCTCCAAGCAGCCTATTTCTTCTTTCCCAGGCACTGCACCCACCACCTTTTCTCTCTTGCTCTTTCCTCGTTTCCACTTGATGCTCCAGTTATCTCAGCATCAACAGGATTCTGGCCTTTACGCCCATGTGTTATTGTATTGCAAGGCATCTCTCCAGAGGATCAGGCTGAGAAATATATTTTTCTTAACTATCTTCTTGGTACTTTTTTCCACTGGAGATGTGTAGGAGTCACCCTGGATTTTCTGTAATACAAACTTGGGCTTTGGCACTTAGCCATGGCCTTTTTAAATAATATATCAAATTTTATAAGGCCTGTCAGGCACGTTGGAAAACCACTGGCAGGTACTATTTGGGGGTGCTTCCCCTATTTGAAGGGAGGCCCTCCAAAAGCCTCTGGAGTCCAGTGGCCAATACAGCCAGCTTCTGGAATGATGGGTATGGTAATCTAATGCTACACGGTTTCCTTATCCCTGACATAAAAGGTAAAATCAACTGGGAAAAGATTTTGAGTTCTCCAGAGTCCTTCAGCAGGGAGATGATGGAAAAAAGCAGGGGTACCACCTGGCCCAATGAAGCTTTCTGGAGTACTTCTGTGGGCAATTGGCTTACAGACTGTAAACTGCTTAGAGCAGTGATGTCCAAACTCTGGCCCTCCAGGTGTTTTGGACCTCCATTCCCAGAATCCCAAATCATTGGCCAAGGTGGCTGAAGCTTCTGGGAGTGGAAGTCCAGAACAACTGGAGGGCCAGAGTTTGGACAGTGCTGGCATAGAGAGTGCTGAGTTCACTGTTAAACGGTATAGAAATGTAGATGCTATTGCTATTGGATACTTTTGGGGTGCAGCTTTGGATTTTCTGGGCTGAGACACAGTGAGAGACTGGAGATCCCATGGGGATGGGATCTTGGGCTGGAGGGGAGGAGGCCAGGTTTGCTAAGATTCTCTTTACCTTTCTATAGGGAACCCTTTTGGTGGAGGTCCCCTCCTCAATAACTATGCCCTGACGCTGCTGGTGCTTTTCTTCCTGCAGACACGCAGCCCGCCAGTCCTGCCCACAGTTGCCCGCCTGAGGGAACTGTTAGGTAAGTTCTGCCTCAGGTTAGGATATTGAACAGCTTTACTGGTTAAACCACACTCCCTCACATGATGCCATTCAGGAGTATTTGACTACAAGTCACATTAGCGGATAAAGGTTGGAATCCAGCACACCTTGAGGGCCCCAATTAGATAGATTGGCTTTGATTTTGTGTACAGTTTTCACCCAGTACTTGTTGATATTGTTGTGTGCCTTCAAGTTGTTTCTTACTTATGGTAATCCTTGGCAAGATTTGTGCAAGATGTTACCTTTGCCTTCCCCTGATTCTGAGAGAGTGTGACTTGCCCAAGGTCTCCCAGTGGGTTTCTATGGCTGAGCGGGGATTCAAACCATGGTCTCCAGAGTCATAGTCCAATGCTCAAGGATTTATAACCAACCCTTTTCCCTATGAGATAGGCCCCAGCAAACTGGAAGATGTCAGATGCTGTCTCCATCTTCAAAAATGGTTACAAAGTCAGCTTGACATCAGGATTGTAGAACAGATAATTCAACCAGTCAGTCTTGGTGCATTTAGAACGCAGCCCTGTGATTACTATGAAATCGGGGAAAACAAGATACAAATGTTAAAGCGATTACATGCTCATGCATGTGGGGGCATTATTCTCATCCTCCACTCTCTCCCTTCCTCCTTCCACAGATGATGAGGAGCAGACCACAGTAGATGGATGGGACTGCAGCTTCCCCAAGGATTCAGCCAAATGGGACCCAAGCAGGAATAAAGAGAGCCTTTGTGAGTTGCTCTGAGGAGACTAATATTTATATTCAATGTGACATTTATCAGACGAGGGCATTGTCTGGCACACCAGTTTAATCACATTTATCTACTTTCCTCTTTTGGGAAAATATGTGTCCATAAGATCAGTGTCTATGATCAGCATGCGCATACCATAATCAGAGAGAAAGCTATTTTGTTTTTAATTTAATTTTAATTTTTTGTTTCATGTAGTCTAATGTAGTCTATTGGTACTTGATGCAGAATTCAGCATCCTGAAAACCTGTACCTTTCTTTAACTTTTTTGCACTTTTTTGGGCTGGAACTTGGAATAGATAATTATAAGTATGGCTTGTACACTTTTTATACACATTCTTGTGGATCTTGGGTCTAAATAGACAAGACTTCCAGGATATGTGATGGAAGACGTGGAGGGACAGGTAATTGTACTTGACACAGTTGTATGTGCATGCTCATGCCCTCTATTTTGTAAACAGTGGCTGTCCACTGCAATGGACTCAGTGGTTGTTGTTTGTCTACCTCTCATTCTAGGCTCCCTTCTAGCAGAATTCTTCCATGTCTTTGAAGACTACGATTTTTCAGGCTGTGTGATATCTCTCCAGGAAGGTCAGCTACTGCCTTTGTCCACTTTTCTATCATCTGAAGTTAGTGACAAATTCAAAATTGGATCGTTCAATCTTCAAGACCCCTTTGAGTTGAGTCACAATGTAGCTGCTAATGTCAACAAGAAGACGGCACAGCGATTTCAGCTGTGCTGCCGCAGTGCTGCCAAATACTGCCGGAGTTTGCAGTACCAGCGCAAGTCCACCAAAGGCAAGATCTGGGGACTGGTCCGCTTGTTCCAGCCAGGCAATTTGGAGACTGAGGCTGATACGGCTGGAGAACTCATCATCTGCCTCCCTTTGACACTGGCAGCACTGCCTTCAAAGTCCCCTGAGCACCACGGTGGGGATTTCCACCAGCTTGGCTTTCAGAAAGTCTGTGCTGGTGTAGCATTTGTCTTAAGGGATGTGCTAAAATGTAGCTGCTTGGAAACACAGGGATTTGGAGAAGAATTGGCATCCAATGACTCTAAGAAGGAAGAAGAACAGTCAGAAACAAAGAATGAGCCATTGGCAGCAGGGTTCAAACGGTCCCTGGATGATGGGGAAGAGAAAGATATCTTCTCCCCTTTTGCTAAAAGGCCACGAACTGAAGCTTTGCTCCCCTCTGGGGAGAACATGACCTGGGACTGCTCAGTCTGGCACCATGTGTGGCAGGGACGGCGACGTGTCCGTCGACAGCTCCATGCGCTACACCCTGATCCCAAAGACAAGGCCGCCTTGCTGGAACTGGAGGCAAAAGTGTCTGAGGCCATTTCCCAGCAGAAAGGGGAAGCGAGGCCTGTGGACCCTCTACTGCGATTCATAGTTTGTGCCCAACTGGATGTGGATGGCACTCCTGGCAAGCCAGACACACACATCAGCTTGAGATTCACTCCAGTGCCTGAACAGGCTGTTGCCTTCAAAGAATTCTTCCACTTCCTGCAGCACTTTTTGCCCCGGATGGTGGAACATCACTTGGCTAGCCAGGCTGAGCCCCAGGTTCAATAGAAGGAAGGACAGCAGCTTCACCAGAGAGCAGCATTTACATTATTTGTATATCCATAAAAATATAAAGGATAGGTGGTAATAGGTGGTAAAACAATGTTGTGTTTTATGTTTGTTTACTTTAGTTATTCCTCTCTTAACTACATAAAAGTGTATTGAAGGAGGCAAGAATGGTAGAGTTTCCTTGTCTTTTGTTTCAGAGCTTTGCTTTTAAAATTACATACATTTTTGTTAATTATACATGTTATGCATCTATAGTTGCTCCCCACTGCTGCTTTCCTGTTGTTAAAAAATTAGAAGGAAATTAGCTAGAAAACTTACAGACTTTTCTGAAGGCAAAATAAGATTTTAAATTCTCTGCTTGTCACTTGCATCTGATGTACAGAGAGATTATATTGTAAACTCCTTAGAGCAGTGGTTCTCAACCTTTGGTCCTCCAGGTGTTTTGTACTTTGTCTTCCAGAATCCCTACCTGTTATCTGTGCTGTTTTGGGCTTCTGGGAGTTGAAGTCCAAAACATCTGAAGGAACAAAGGTTGAGAACCACTACCTTAGAGAGTGCTTAGTTCATTACGAAGCAGAATGGAAATGTAAAGTGCTATTACTAAGTGCTTATCTCTACAAATTAGTAATATGCTACAAGTGATATCTATCAGTGCCTCTCTCCGCTATGAATTTGCCCAATTTTGCTCACGCTGCTAAATTAGTACATCACTGTGACGGCAGATTCTGCATGGCAGCCATCTCCAACCTACTGCCTTGCAAATGTAGAAAAATTCCCATCATCCCAAGGATGGCTGGGGATGATGAAGGTTGTCACTCAAGACACAACTGGAACATGCGAGGTTGGAGAATGCTGCCTTGTGAGACAATTATGTCTTGTGTGAAGTAACTTTCATCATCTGTGCCTCTTGAAAATGTAGCCATTCTCTCACATCCTAAGCCTCTAGCTCAATGATTCCCAAAATTTGGTCATTCAGGTGTTTTGGATTTCAGCTCCCAGAAGCCCTAGCCAGCTTGGCCAGTAGTTAGGAATTCTGGGAGCTGAAGCCCAAAACATCTGGAGGACCAAAGTTTGGGAAACACTGCGTCATGTTTAACCTATAAGCCTTCCACACCTTTCCCTGACTACATCAGTCTGAAGGAGTGGGAGATTAAAGTGTCTAGCGCAGTGGTTCTCAGACTTTGGGCCTCCAGATGTTTTGGACTTCAATTCCCAGAAGTCCCAGTCAGTATGCTCATTGTTCCGGGATTCTGGGAGTTGAAGTCTCAAAAACCTAGAGGACCAAAGGTTGAGAACCCTTGGCCTAACCAAAACCTTCACTTGACATAATAACTGAAAATGTCTTTCTTAAAGACTGCCTCCTTTGTTTCATAGTATTATTTTATTTCATAGTGTAGTCAGGATTGTCCATCAAACAGTTCCAGAATCCTGGGGCCAGAGTAGCCCTCAGTTGCTGGCTGCAGGCCATTTTTGAGCACTTCCTGCAGTCAAGAAATCAGAAGAAGACTAGGAATGGGAAGGACAGCTGTGAAAGAATAGACCAGCTCCTAAAATGTAAATATATACAATTGAACACTAAAGTTGGAATTGTTGGAGGGATCCCTCGTTCATGGGGTTGCCATACGTTGAAGTTGATGGCTATTAACAATGACTGCATCTGCATGGCAGAAATAATCCGGTTTGAGACCACTTCAACTGCCATGGTGCCATGCTATGGAATTCTGGGAATTGTAGTTTGCTGTGGCACCACTAATAAGGTTTGGTGTAGCAGTTTGAGTTTTGGACTAGGACTCTGGAGGCCAGGATTTGAATCACAGCTCAGCCATGGAATCCACTGGGTGCCCATGGGCAAGTCACACTCTCTCAGCCCCAGAGGATGGCCATGACACACACTCCTCTGAAGAAATCTGCCAAGAAAACCTGGTGACAGAGTCGCCATAAGTCAGAAATGGCTTGAAGGCACATGAGAACAATATTGGAATATCATGGGGGTCTTTTGTGTGAAAAGGGAGTGCCACCAAGGTGCTTAAAATGGCTGCCTCTGACTACAGCTGACCCTCCACATTTGCGGCTTTGACTTTCACGGCTTTGTGATTTTAGGTCCTCCAGTGCAAGTCTCAGAAGTTGGCATTTGTAGGTCCTCCAACATGATTCTATGATCAGCTTCTGTGAGATGTTGACCATAGAGTTGCACTGGAGGACTTAATTATTTCTAGAGAGGCATCATCTGAGGTAAAAAAAGAATACTGTACTGTTTTTCTCTTTGTAGCTTTACTGCATTCACCCCTAAACCTAGAGAATGTGTAAGGACCACTGTAAATATATGTATTCCGAGGCCATAGTCAAATTAACCGTCGAATGAACCATTTGAAAGCCTTTGTGGTTAAAAAGAGGGGTATAAATACTCTAATAATAGTCAACACTATGCAGGTAGGTAATTAGTGGGCTATTGTGTACTGCGCATGCGCGGCCTCAAGGCGGCGCGTGCGCAGTAAAGCCTCGCGCTCACAGCTCCAGATTCAAGCGCGCGAGCAATGGACCTCTATGAACGGACGCTGATTGGTTGCAGAGAAGTTTTTCCCGGCATGCGTCGCGGCAACTGAGTATTTAAGCCTTTGGCGGGCGGGCCTAGCTCTCTTTTCAGAGGCCTCTGCGAGGTAAGTAAGCGTTTTAGATGATCGGGCGCGTTTACAATCCGTTGCCATCAGCGGCCTGGCGGGGTTTCTGGGTTTGCGAAGTCAATGGGACCTTTTCACCAATGTTTTGCCCTCCATTTTGTCTTTGTATTGACTTAAATTGAGGCAAAGGAGCGGAGGGTTTTGGACACAGAAAATGGGCCCCATAGCCGCAGCAAAGGTCCTATGCAGCTCATTGACCAGGCGTCCTCCTTTTCCAGGACGCGTCCTACATTTCAGCCAGGAAGGGTTGCAAATTGTCCTCCATTTTGAGCATGACTAAGAGGTCCATTGAGTAACACAATCTTTGCTATTTCCCCTTCGAGAAACTGGTCTACATGGCAGCCTCTCTTGGATGTAAATAAGGATGGATCCTTCTCAAGTTTATTTTTCCTAAGAGGAGCAGCAGGCAGGACTCGAACCCAGAGCTTGGGGTGCATTTGTTTCTTGGAGGGGGGAAAAGGACAGCAAACGTGTTCCAGTGGTCCCCAATCTATGGGACTACAGCTCCCAGAAGCCTCAGCCACGTTGGCCAATAGCCTGGGATTCTGGGAGTTGGAGTCCAAAATCCCCTTAAAGGAAACAGTTTGGGTACCCTTGTTTTAGGCAATGGGTTACTTGATAATATAACTGTAAATACTGTATTGCACATACTTTATTAGGTGCTCAGCCACCTTTTTCTGATTTATGTACCTGGCTTGCAAGGTACTTAAGAGGAGGGCTTTTCGTGATGTCCTACATTTTGTGGTGCCTTGTCCTCCTTTGTGGTGAGGACATTTGGTCACCTGCCTATCTGCTCCCTGGAAACCTTGGTGCCTACTTCCAAGTAAGCATGGATAACGTTTGCTGAGGAAATGACTGAAGTTTATATACTGATTCTAATTCCCTGAGGTTATTCCCATTTAGATGGTCCATCTAATCCATTTTTTCCTTCCCTTTTCCCTGCAAATTGGAAAATCTTGCTAAGAAAGAATGAGAACCAAAGTGGAGTCGAAGGCTTTCATGGCTGGCATTCATAGTTTTTTGTTGGGGGACCACATTGCCTGAAAACCCCACAAGAATTAGAACCAACATATGGGAAGTAGATGTAATGGGCTACACATAGTAGTTTGCCTCTTGAAACTTTGCTGTGTTGCTGCTAATAATAGAAATGTTACTGCTATGATTATTCCAGAGTAGTGGTCCCCAAACTGTCCCCTTTAAGGGATTTTGGACTTCAGCTCCCAGAATCCCAGACTATTGGCCAACATAGCTGAGACTTCTGGGAGCTGAAGTCCAAAGTCTCTTAAAGGAGTTTAGGGACCACTGTTAAAGAGTCTTAGGCAAAGGAACTTAAATTGATGCAGTTGTGTTGAATAATAATAATAATAAAATGTATTTATATCTTGCCTCTCCAGCATTAAAACAGCATTAAAATACAAAATAACAGTTAATGCTGAATAGTGAATTGAAACCTATTCAGTGACATAGCTGTGTTAGTCTGAAATATCAATACACAAAGGGATCCTGTGGCACCTTTGCAACTGAGAACTAAATTGTAGCATAAGGTTTGGTAAACTGAGGTCCAAAACACACTGCAGAAATAATCCAGTTTGGGACCACTTTAACTGCCCTGGCTCAGTGCTGGGGAAGCCTGTGAATTGTAGTTAATTGTGGCACCAGAGCTCTCTGACAAAGAAGGCTAAACGTCTCACAAAACTACAATTCACAGAATTATCTAGCCTTGAGCAAGGACAGTTAAAGCAGTCTCAAACTGGGTTATTTCTGCAGTGTGTTTTGGACCATAGCCTGATTCCTCGGGTGCATGGAGGCAGAGGAAGTAGACTTAAGTCTACAAAAGGGTGTCTTACTGAGGATGGAGCAAAGCTTGTTTTCTGCTGCTCCAGAGACTAGGAACAATGGATTGAAATTGCAGAAAAAGAGATTCCACTTCAACTTTAGGAAGAACTTCCTGACAGTAAGAGCTGTTGTTACTGTGGAACACATTTCCCTGGAGGGTTTTTTTTTTTTTGGCTGGGGGAGAGGTCTCCTTTGGAGGTTTTTCAACAGAGGGTGGGTGATCATTTCTTGGAGGTGCTTGGATTTTGAGTTCCTGCATGGCAGAAGGGGGTTGGACTTGGTGTCCCTTGGGGTCTCTTCCAACTCTACATATGTGAAGTCAAAGGCTTTCATGGCCAGCATCCATAGTCTTTTGTGGGTGTTTCAGGCAATCTGGCCATGTTCTAGAAGAGTTTTGCCAGCTTCGGGGGAATGGTGCTCCTTCAAGTCTAGAGATCCCATGACATTTAGGGCTTTAAATGTAATTGGCAGAACTTTGACTCTAGTCTGGAAGTGTATTGGCAGACAGTGCAATTCGTTTAAAAATGATGCCATATGGTTCCTGTAGGTTGCTTCCATTGCAGCCATCTTGGGAGCTGGCTACGTTTAGCCTGGAGAAGAGAAGGTTAAGAGATGATATGATATCCCTGTTTAAATATCTGAAGGAGTGTCATATTGAGGCTGGAGCAAGCTTGTTTTTTGCTGTTCTGGAGAATAGGACCCAGAGCAATGCATGAGATTCCAGCTCAACATTAAGAAGACCTTACTGGTAGTAGGAGCTCTTCAGCATTGGAATATGGGCTCTCCTTTTTGGGAGGTTTTGAAACAGGGTGGATGGCCATGTGTGGGGGGGGGTGCTTTGGTTCTGTGTTCCTGCATGGCAGAATGGGGTTGGACTGGATGCTCCTTGGTGTCTCTTCAAACTCTGATTCTATGATTGTAAAGGCTTATGCTACAACTTCTTTCTCAGTCTCAAAAGTGCTACAAGATACCTTTGCTTATGGAAGAAACCCATGTCAGTCTCTTTGACTTCAAAGATAAAAGGCCACAGGGTAAAATGGAGCTGCAGGTAGTTTTTCAGGTGATTTTCATAGATTAGTGGGGAGGATTCTGACTTTTTACTGCACCAGTCAAGTGGCTCATTATATTGAAGCAGAGACTAGTTTATTTCTGATATTCAAATGCCTACATCAGAATTCCTGAGTCTTTTGAACTAGACATCGATTGATGGATCTTTGCCTTATTAAAAAACCTCATACAACCCAGAAGCCTGTCCATAAGTGCTGTTATAGAGTCTTTCAGTGATGAATCTTTACACAGACCTGTTCTGAAAAGTTCTGTGAGGATGACTTTTTGTTTCTGAGAAGACTCCCTCAGTTATTCTTTGAGTTCATTTAACTGAGGCTAGTGCGCTCTGTGACTTCTTGTTTAATTGTTTCTCTAGATCTGAATCTACAGGATGATGTGGTTTGCTTTCCAGGTGAGTTGAAAATCTGAATCTGAGCAGCATTAGTTTTTCCTTAGCTTACCAATGCATGCTTTTCTGGTACATTTAAGGTTTTGAAAAATGGAACCTGCTTCATGTTTGTTCAGGGCTTCTCTTAGGCAGATAGTTTCATCTCTTCTGCTGAAGAGTTAAGTAATAATTGTTCTTTAAAAGTTTCTCTTAAAGCAACTTTGGGTTGAACTTATGTAACTGACCCTAAGAGCACTGAAAATAGTTTAAACTGAATGACCTAAAACCCCAGTACAGCCAGCCCTGGTCACAGGTCTCTGCTTTAGTAGTTAAATGTTCAAGGCTGCTGAGTTTAAATACATGGGATTGGGGTCCACAACTTTATTTTTGTTCTTGATAGCAACATAATCATTAGCTAGCTAGCAGTAGAGGAATAGGAGTGCCTCTGATCACAGCTGTATGAAAGTGCTACAGAGATGAGACATGTGAACTCTCTCTTTCTGAAGCTTCAGTGGAGAAAACCTTTATCAGAATCTGAGTAGCACTACCTCTGGGTGTCAGTGCAAGAGATGAGGTGCATAACTTGTAAATGTTACTTCTGTGTGGGCTATAGCTCCCACAATCCCTAACCAGCTTGGCAACATGGAGCTAAAACCCATAAAGGAGCTTTTTGAAACTCTTGTACCCGAGACAGGAATTTTGGGGTCAGGATGTGTAAACCTGCTCTGTGTAATCTTAGCTGAAACATTTAGTAAAAGTGTGTATTTACTTCCTCTTTTCCTGTTCTGCCCTGGTTTGCAGATCAAGAATTGTTGGCATATGTCCTGTCTTTGCAGGTGAGTAACAGGTTTCTTAAAAAATTTGTAACTTTTTATAACAATTCCTAACTCTTCCTGTGTCCAATGATGTGTGTAAAAAGACAAGCATATATCTGATGTCTGTTGATGTCAGCTTTCTGTCTGAGAACATGGGCCATCCTTTTTTGGGAGTGTAAACAGATGAGGACATCGCATCCTAATTTTATTTCAACTTTCTGTATTTTAGGGTGCACATTCCTGAACAAGGATTGGCTTTGGCAAAGACCAGTCAAGGTAGGTTTAAAGACATCATTATCTGAACCCATCATATTACCTATAGAACATCTAATTTGAAATGATGACACATGTTAATGGACGACACTAGTCTTATGGCAAGAGTTACCAAAGCCCTGATCAAATTTCTGTTCTATAGATCAGATCTTTCCCCCTTTTTGATTGTTCTCTTTATTGATCAAATTCTCTTTTAATTTTCTGCACAGGTGGGATTCTTCAGAGTCAAAAATGGTGAGGCCGGAGATTGCAACTCATTTTTTTGCCACTGTTATATTTGTTTTAAACACTTTTTTAAACAAAAAAAAAAGTCTGGACGTAAAGAAGTAATTGTCATACTGTTAAAATGGAAATCCCAGCTATGATTCTTGCAGCATAGCATTTGTAAGCATTTTCCATGCCCCACTACACCCCACCTGCTGTGTCTCTGCAGTGATGAGATCTTTACCGCCCCAGTCTGAATTCTTTTGATGGAGTGGTCCCCTCTGAGTCAATGAGCCCAGCAGGACTTTGGGTGGGGAAACAGCTTTTCAGCCTTTGACTTCCATTTCCTGTTTTATTTCAGGACCTAGCATTGCTTCAGAGGGATTCTAAGTTGACTCAAGAACTTGACATCCAACAGGTGAGAAGGCTTAGATTCCTCTAAGTGAGAATAGGTCAAGACATTGGGATCTTAAACCCCTATATTGTTGGATTGCAGCTTCCATGGTCTGTCAGCATTAGATAACTAGCTTGACTTGATAGGAGTTGCAGTTCAACCACATAAGGAGGCCAACGTTACTTATTCCTAGCCTAGAGATTACTTTGGTCCAATGAGGAAATCCTGTTGTGTCTTACTTTCTGCCCTGGCACCAGAACCTGCAAAGGTTGAACCCACTGGTGGCAGCAGAGGGAGAGGAAGAAACTCAGCTCCAGAAGGAACTGTCTGATGGAACCAGAGTGTGATAAGCTTAATGTTGGATCACCTATTTTGTATGCAGGCCACAGATTTTATCCTTGCCTGACATCACCATGTAGACCTAGAGAAAAATGTAGAATTGTCCAACTTTTTCTCCCCAAAATCCAGTTGGAAGGTCCTAACTAGAGTAGAAGCACTGAATTTGTTGGAAATGTGGTACATCAATATTTTTTTATTATTTTAACTAGTTTTAGAAGCTGTTTACTTGGCTTTGAAGGAGTCATGTTGAAGAATGCAAGAGACCGTGAGAGCCACCTCATCTGCTTGTACTGACATTTCCAGAGGAGAAATGTGAGTTTATCTACTTACCTACTTAGGTACCAAAATCTTTCCTGGTTCCCACTGTCATGATGATCTTGCTTTTGGAATCTCGTTCGGCTGAATATTGCTGTTGAGAAGCAAATCTGAGTATCATTTGGGAGCCAGTTAAAATTACACCGGAGCAAAAATGTTGAAAAGGGTAGAGGTTCAGAAAAGGGATGTATAGACTATGGGAAGTGTACAAATATAATAATGATTTTAAGAGATGTGCATTTATGTGTTGCCTTTTTATGATTTTATATAAACCACTGAAGAAGGCCTTGACTACACATAGGCCAAAAGCATGTTGGACCTATCAAACTACAAACAACCATCTTTTGAGCTTCTTGAGATGTGTGCATGTATTTGATCTGTGGGTGTCCCTGCTATCTACCACTGAAGAAATTCATAGGGCCTTATAGTGCAAAGTTGGAGGAGTGTCCCTAACATGCATCTTTTATCATAGATTGTCTTTGATATTTTAATGATCCAACACTTCCTTACAGAATGGTGAGCCTGGAGTACAGTGTGTTCCTACATGATAACAACTACCTGGTAAGTCCACATCTCTAGCTTACTAATTATGCATTACTTAAACTTTTATGATCCCTCTTTCCTTGAATTCAAAGCTGCACAGATAATTCTACATCATAATAATAATAATAATAATAATAATTATTATTATTTATATCCCGCCTCTTCCATTTGGGGATCGAGGCGGGTAACAACAGAGTTTATGATACATAATATAAAAACAATAAAACCCACAAAACCCTGACCTAACCCTCCCTCCCAAACCATAAAATTAACATAAAACATGATTACAATATATAACAATGCAATACAATATCACAAGATTATTTTACAATCCGTAAATATTGAGATAGAATCTGTTGCTCAAGGTCCTGTTTTCTGGAGCAGCAGAAAACAAATTTGCTTGATTTTCAGTATGACATCCTTTCAAACCTTTAAACAGAGCTGTCATATCACCTCTTAGCCTTCTCGTACCAAAGCTTTCTTTAGGTTTACAGGTATATATTGGGTGTTCTGGGCTATAAATGCTGTCAATCCCAGCTGGTATGGAATTTCTATAACTAGTCCAAAGATCCATTAACTCCAGAAATCTTGATCTGGGTATGTCTTTCTGTGTTTGGCTTCCTCCTTTGCCCCAACTTCTCTCTTTGTGGATGTTGGAGAAGCCTCTGGCTAGCACAAACTAGAATTGTTGCTGCAGTTTTAATGATGAGCCTAACTAGCTCACTTTGATCTTCTAAGAAGTTGTGAAAATGTTGGAACAACTGAAAAACTGCAAAGTAACCATTGACAGAGAGGGACTGAATGCTTTGTGCTTGTCTTTAGATAAGTAATGATTTGCAAGTCAATTTGTGTCTTGCTTTTCTTTTCTTTCCCCTTCTCTTCTTTAGGTGATGGCCTGATGCTAGAAAAGAATCAGGAGTACCTTCCAAAACAAAGGTGAGAGATTGTCCTCTGGTAAGAATCTGGAACACTGTTGTCTGAGTGACCTACACACTTCCTTGCTGGCTCCAGTGATGAGACATTTACCGCCCCAGTCTGATTTCTGTGACTGAGTGGTTTCTCTGAGCTTAGGAACCCAGTGAAACTAGGTCCTGGTGGGAGGTCTCAGTCCAGTTTTACAGTGTATTAGTCATGAGACATTGCTTGGAGGAGTTCATTTTGGACACTACTGTTTTAGAATTCTCTTGAAAGACTCAGTTATAGTCCACAATTAATAGCTCCTAAGCTCATAAATGCTGCAATGTCAGTTGCTGTGGACTGTTCCCATACATCATAATTTGTTTTATTCCAATCAGGTAGAGCCCCCATTTTCTTTTGGGTGAAGACTGAGGCAATGATGATGGTGCTGTTCCACCTCAACTTTTCTGGGTGTATCCCTACAAGTATTGGCTATTCATTTGTGTTCCTCTTTGGTGAGTTGTTCTTTGTTCTATTTTTATACATACCCCTTTTAAATATCAGCTTACCTGCAAGTTTTTTTATACATCTTTCTTGGTTTCTTTAGACACTTCCCACTTTTGTTCCTCATTAGCATTGTTTGCAGTTGAACTTCCCTTTAAGCATTTCTGACCATGGAATCTCACCCCAGTATTTTACTGAATTAAGCTTTCTTAAAGCCTAGACATCTGACTCAGTTACCTTTCCCTTTCTTCTGTGTAATAAACTCTGGGATTAAAAAGCTTTTTGTCTTACCGGGTACATTATTCATATTCTTAAAGCTTGATTTAATTTAAAAATAAGCCTAGAATTTGAGGAGATTGAAGGTGAAACAATAAAAGTACAGGCAGATCCCAATGATGATAATCATGTGGCTTACTATCTGTTTTGGAGTTAGAACCTGCAAAGGTTGAACCCACTAACACCAGCAGATGGAAAAGAGGAAACTTGCTCCAGAAGGAACAGTCTGATGGGATATGAAAAAGTAGGCTATGTGAATGCTCATATATCAGTTGTCTCTTCAGTATCTCAATTTTGGATTATTCCTTCCCCCCCCCCCATACACAGGTGTTTGCAGTCACTGAAGATCTTTGTGGAAAGAATCAATGGGTAATCGTCATAGTTATCTCTGGGCTCTTGGAGTACTTGAGGAAAATGGCTGTACCCATGGAAGTTAAACCAAGTCCACAACAATATCCTGCTTGAGATTTCTTCAAATATTTTCTTATTTTGATATTTTTAAAACATAAAAAAACTATTTTACAATTAGATTGTCTTTAATTTTAAGATGCTTTTTACTGTCATTGGAAATGCACCTTAAATAAACACCTTAAAACTGTTCCTTAAGATAGCAACAGTGAGTGGAGTGATCTTAGTTCCCAGACTGGAAATTTGAGGCAGATGCCAACATTAAAATGATAGTGTACGATGCTGGGAGAGCTCAGTGTGTTTGTTGACTTGGTCAAAATGTATATAGTTTTTACAGTTGTTCATGTTATGTTTGGAGTGTCAAAGCAAAAAATGTGTTTAGAAATCTCTTGCGAAGATTTCTTTTTGTAACTAATTCACGGATCTAATAAACTGTTCTTTAAAAGGTCTCAGATTTGATGATATGGGAATAGTAATACCAGAAGGTCTAATATGTGGTCTGTGCCACCTTTCAGAGCTTGTTCACCTGTGGTTAAAGAGAACACTAAAAATTGTCCACAAATGGTACCATACTACAATGAAAATGTCAAATGTCCATAAACATCACAAACAAATCAAGATATGCCATTTTGAATCTGAATAGTCAATGCCATTGAGAAAGGCTTAAAAAAGTAAATAAATTTATTAAAATAAATAAACTAAACACTTTCAAATTCCCTATTTGAAATGGAATTAAGAAATGTGTTGTGATTTAATTTGTAAAAGGAAGATTTGACAATATGGATATGCAAATTAATGAACATCTTGGGGGAACTACTTGGATATTTGGATTTAGTTTCATGCTGGGAGAAAGGAGGAACAACTTAATATATAAATTGTAATTAATAGAAAGAGTAATACTGACAGTGTATTATATGCAAAGATTCCTTATGTTGGAGCACATTCTAAACAGCTTAAATTTTTTGTCGTTCATGTTGAAGAAAACTGTTGGCTAAATAGCAAAGTACAATAACATCCAAGATTCACAAAACGACCTTTATTGGGCCAACCAGAATGCATAAAATACATTACAAAGCTACAGTGGCTTTTTTCATGAGACAAAGGTGTTGAAATCATACAGGAGAAAAATATAACTATGACACAGGCCTACTTTTAAATTCCATTTTGTTTGTTGTGTACCTTTAAGTTGCTTCCAACACGGCAACTCAGGATTTTCTTGGCAAGTTTCTTCAGAGGGGGATTTGCTGTGGCCCTTTTTTGAGGCAGAGAGTGTAACCTGCCCAAAATCACCCAGTGCGTTTGCCTGACATAGACACAAACCCTAGCAACACAAAAAGATATTTCCTTGGAGATCCCTTCATACCATCTTTGAGAACGACATCTTCACAAAATGCAGGCCTCTGTCTTAACATTGTTTGAAGAACCAGACATGGGGCTTTGAAAGCTTGCAATAGGCGTTTTGTTTATTTTGCTTGGCCCAATAAAGGTATTGATGTGGGATTTTAGATACTGTATTGTACTGGGGTGAAGATAGTTCAGATGGTGTTAATACAGTTAATGTTTAAAAAGTAGAAATGTCTTGCCTTGTTGCGTTCCTGCTGGCCCTGTGACAAAGTCCACTGTGGCTCTTTCTTGGAAAGGCTACATTGGAAAATTTTTCAATTGATCCTGGGCTCTATCCCAGCAGTTCTCTTCTAAATAAAAGGCAAGTGAGATGGTAGAAATCAGCCTTTTGTAATGTATTTCACATGAAACTAGCTGCACATAGGAGATGGAAGTCCTCTGTAGCCCCCATATGTTATGCAATTGTACTGCAGTTTATTTTTTGCTAAATTTAGTGATGATGTGAACTTGGGAGAGCTTTTATAAAGTATGACCCAGTCTATGGAGGATAAGGCTTTGGGTGTTGCTAGTCATGTCTGCCATCTCTCTTGTTGAAAGTGGTATATTTCTCTGTGTTAGTTGTCCAGGAACAAAATATTAGAATAAACTGGCCCTTGTGCACAAGTATCAATATTGACTGTTCTTCTCCCATTGATGTTGAACTGCTGCTAACACCACCTTTATACATAGTAAGTTGGGAGGTTTTCTCCACACTAGAGCTGAATGTTGGGAGATTCAAAGTGGACAAAATTTATTACTTTCATTATCCATAGCTAAATTGTCAGTTGGTTACCAGAATTTGTAATAATGTCTGCCAATTTATACAGATTTAGGAGAGACATGGACAAATTAGTTGAAGGACAGAGTTTGCTAACTGTCGAGTTGACTTCGTGTGATCCTGTGAATGAGAGACCTCCAAGTTACTGCCTGACATCAAGAACAAGAAAGACTATAGAGCAGATCATGAAACAAACAGCCAGTAAGCACTTAGAAAGGTCAGCCATGATCACTAAGTCAACACAGGTAATTTTTTTTTCATAGCATTACAAATTTGGTAGAGGAAGGGATTGTAGTGGACGTAGTGTATCTTGATTTCACTAAGGCTTTTCATAAGTTTCCCCATGATATTCCTGGGGAGGAAAAACCAGTAAAATATGGGCTATACAACATTACTGCTAGATCAATTTGTTATTGATTTATTAACCCTAAGTATTGATCAGTGACTGGTCATCCTGGAGTGAAGTGACTAGTGGGGTTCTGACTTGGGCTCAGTGCTATGCAAGACCTTTATCAATGACTTGGAGGGTTTGCTCATACCATTTGCTTGTTCTTGTGGCTGAGACAAGATTTGAACGGTGGTCTTCGGTGTCATAGTCCAATGCTCAAACCACTACACCACCCTGGCTCCACACCATTTGCAGACTACACAAAAGTAGGTGGGGCTGCCAATACCCCAGAGGTCAGGATAAGAATTTGAAATGACTGTAACAGATTGGAAAGCTGGCCATAAGTAACAAAGTGAATTTTAAAAGGGAGAAATGTAAGGTACTACACTTAAGACAGTAAAAATGAAATGCAGAGATTATAGGATGGACCTGACAACAGTCAATACATGTGAAAGGGATCTAGGCAGCTTAGTAAACCACAAGCTGAACATGAATCAATCTCACCATAGCCATATGTTTTGCATTCTCATTAACGATTCATAGTCTCATTATTAGCCGCTCTGAGTCCCAGTCCTGGGAAAAGAGTGGGATATAAATAAATAAATAAAATAAAGATCCTACCTGGGCATCAGTTCACTCCATGAGGCTGAGGGAGCAGACCAAGTGTATGAAAGCTTATGCTACAACTTTTTTTGCAGTTAGTCTCAAAGGTGCAACAATATCCCTTTTCATACTAATATTCCAGACTAACATGGCTATGTGTTCTGTGAGTCAATTGTGTGTTGAGGCAGTTAAAATGTCAATGCAATTCTGGACTGCATCAATAGTATAGTGTGTAGATTTAGAAAGTAATAGTAACACTGTATTCTGCTTTGGTCAGACCTCACCTGGAATACTGTGTCCAGTTCTGGTTACCACAAATCAAGAAGGATGTTGATGTCTAAATCTACAGTGCTATATAAATAAAGCATCATGATGATGATGATGATGAACTGTAGAATATTCAGAGGAGGGTGAGCAAAATAATGAAAGGTCTGGAAATCATGCCCTATGAGGAGCAGCTTTGAGTGCTGTTGTTTAGCATGAGAAGATAGAATTAGGAGGTGACATGATAGCCATGTTTAAATATTTGAAGGGATGTCATATTCAAAATGGAGCAAGCATGTTTACTGCTGCTTCAGAAAATGGAAACAAGACCAGTGGGTTCAAACTAGAAGAAAAAAGATTCTACCTCAACCTTAAGACAAACTTCCTGACGGTAAGAGCTCTTGGACAATGGAACACACTGCCTTGAATGATGGAGTCTCCTTATTTGGAGGTTTTTAAACAGGCTGGATGGCCATTTGTCATGTTGTCTATTCCTTTTTTCTTATTGCCTTTTACCTTGCCAAGCATTTTCACTATGTATGGAACAAGTATTGCAATCCATAGCGACAGAATTAAAAGTTCCATTCTAACTAAAATCTGCCAACAAATATGGAAAACAAAGCAGTGGCCCACAGACTGGAAGATATCAACATACATTCCTGTACTCAAAAAAGAAACAAAGGATTGCAGTAACTATAGGACCATAGCACTAATGTCCCATGCAAGCAAAGCCGTGCTCAAAATTCAGCAGCAGAGTGCTACCATGTATAAAACAAGAAATCCCAAAGGTGCAATCTGGATTTAAGAAAGGGAAAAAGCACTAGGAATCATATTGCAAACGTATAATGGATAGTGGAGCACACCATGGAATTCCAAAAGAAAACCGGCATAGGTCATGAAAAGCTATGGAATGCTTTCAGAGACATGGGAGTGCTGCCACATCTGATAGTCCTAATGAGAAAACGAGACAAGAGGCTACTTTTAGAACAGAATACAGAGAAACAGAATGGTTCCCAATCAGCAAAGGGGTCAGGCAAGGCTGCATACTATCACCCTGTTTATTCAACCTGTATGTAGACAACATTGTACATAAGCAGGTTTAAACTAAGTGGCAGGAGATCTGAGGAAGACACATTTAACAACCTATAGTATGCAAATGACACAATGCTATTAGAAACCATCAAAGACCTGAAGCTGTTACTGAAGAAGGTTGAGGAAAGTGGCAAGGCAGGCTTAATACTGAACATTAAGAAAACAAAAATAATGACTACAGAAGATCTATAAGAATTCATCCTATATAATGAAAACATTGAAATAGTCAGAGTTCCCATACCTTGGATCAATTAGTGATCAGCACAAAGACTACAGTCAAAAAATTAGAAGAAGACAAGGAATAGAGAATAGGGATGCGGTGGCTTAGTGGTAAAGATGCCAATTCTGAGAAATGGCAGATTAGAAGGTTGGCAGTTCAAGGCCCAAGTGCCACATGATGGCTTGAGTTCCTGTCACTGCTACCAGCTTCTGCCAGCTTGGCAGTCCAAAAGCATGCAAATGCAAGTAGATAAATAGGTACCACTTTGATGGGAAGGTAACAGCATTTGGTGCAATCATGCTGGCCACACAACCACCGGAGCAGTCCTCAGACAACGCTGGCTCTTGAGCTTAGTAACGGATATGCGCACCACTCCCTACAGTTGGCGATGACTAGACATTCATGTGAAGGGACTACCTTTACCTTTAAGAATGCAGAAGGCAGCTATGAAAAAACTAAACATGATCCTAATGTGTAAAAATATAACTGAGTGCTAAAATGCAGATCCGCCAAGCTATCGTATTCCCTACCACCATGTACGGATGTGAGAACTGGACAGTGAAGAAAGCGGGTAGAAAGAAAATCAGCTCATTTGAGATGTGCTGGAGAAGGAATGCAGGGGATGCCATGGCTAGCCAAAAAGACAAACAGATAGGTCCTTGAACAGATCAAACTTGGACTTTCCCTAGACACCTCTCTACTTTGGACACATCATGAGAAGATACCAATCACTGGAAAAGACAATAATGCTAGGAACGGTGGAAGGAAGTTGAGAAGAAGACTAAACACAAGACTCAGTCAGGGAGGCCATGGGCCTGAGCCTGCAGGACCTCAGCAGATTTTGAGATGTCTCATTCACAGGTTTGATGTGTGTGGTGAGATGAGATGAAGAACACACAGCAATAGCCTCTTGCGTGCTGTCAACAGTTTCAGGTTGCATATCGTCACACCTTTCCCTCTCTCGCTTTCTGTATGTGCTTTCAAATCTCTTGTTGAATTATGGTGATTCCATGAATTTCCTAGGGTTTTCTTAGGCAAGGAATCCTCAGAGGTGGTTTTGCTCGTTCCTTCCTCTGAGATACAGCCTACAACACCTGGTGTTTCTTGGCAGTCTCCCATCCAAGTACTAACCTGAGCTGATCCTGCTTAGTTTTCAAGATCTGACAGAATCTGGTACCTTTAGGATATTTAGATAAGAAAATTAACATCTGCCAGTAGCTATTCTCTAGTCATCCAGTGCTTAGGTTTCTTTAGACTCCCCAATTTGCAGTCACTCAGAAAAAACTCGTAGCAACACTCCCTTTTTTGTGGGAAGGGGGCTGTCATTGGCCCCATACAGACAGGCCAAAATAAAGCTGCTTCGGGTCACTTTGGAGGTATGATGTTTAAATGATGCATGCGTACTAAGAGTCCAGAAGCCGCACCAAAGCCATAATCCAGTCATAAGGACAATGGGGCCATTGTTTAGAACTGGTAAATGTATTTATAATTTTGCAGATCAAATGCCAATAATACTTGGCTTGAAAGCAGGAAGGGGTTAAGCTAAGTGATAAGCTGGGAGGCTCCTGCATGTTGTTTTGCCTGGCCTTGCAATATCCACAAAAATCTACCTCTTGCGTAACCTACACACCCCTTGCTTCCTTCCACACAAACACCCTGCTGGTTTCTGAAGCCTTTCTTCTCCCTCCCAGGGCCTGGCATTCCAAAACCTCTTCTAAAAGCGTCCCCTGGCAACCGTCCTCTGGGCACCAACCCAGCAGCTACAGGGCAAAGGATATTGGAACACAGGCTACGGAAGCAAGTCCAGGCCTGCTGGAGCTTCTGGATCCAGCCCCTCGGCCTGCCTTCCTCCTGCCTCTGGGTGCAGAAACTTTGCCCCTGGACCTGCATGCAGCTGCTGCGCACGGTTGCCTGTGGCCAAAGAATGCCATGGGTGGCTGCTGGCTAGGCCTAGTGTTTGCTCTGGCCGTAGCCGCACCCAGCTACATGGGAGGTGATACGCCTGACAGGGAGGCAACAGCTGCCCACACGTGGGCACCTTGCTTGCAAGAAGAGAGCACAGCAGCACCGGAAGAAGAGCGCCGTCTGACGCCCAGATTCAGCAGCTGCATGCTGCACTGTGCTGCCCAAGCAATGCTTAGGATGGTCAGTACTAAGAGTGCCCTCTCCCTGAAACTCAATGAAGGCAGTCAAGGTAAGAAGGGGGTGATGGACAGATGCAAGGAAGGGAGCCACCACTGCTCCCAGTAGCCCATCAGGTGGCACAGGCTCCTTCACAGGATGCCATCTTCTCTGCCTTAATTCTTGGGAGATTCCAGCACTCCCTCATTTGCCAGGGCTCCTTAAAGAAAATGTTACATGGTTTGGAAGAGCTTGAAAAATATATTTTGTCTATGACTGAAATGTTGGCCCCAAAGATCTCCAGCCCAGGGCATCGTGCAAAAAGATCGTAGCTGAAAATGTTCTGAACCTCAAATTGGTTTTGAGTATCATAATTGGAGGAAGCTCATACACAAAGATCCATTCCTTTTTTAAGCCAAACTTACTCCAGCTGTGTAACAGAGCAGGGAACAACGGTGGTGGTTGTTATTCTACATTTGGTAATGAGATTACCCAGAGATCTAACAATAGTTTCAAATTTCCCTCATGACCAACTCTGATGTGGGGCGAGTGAGAAGAGGAGCATACTACATTGTCTGTCCAAATCTTGCCCATGCTGTCAATTACTTAGGTGGTTTTAGTTATCTTCTGATTTCTTGACTACATGCAGTCTCTATTTTAATGACTAAGGCAAGCTGTAGGAAGTTTTTACCAAACAGCTGAAACCATTCTATTAGTATGCCATCTGTTTCTGGTGATTTAATTTTCTGAAGGACTTTGATAGCATCTTAACACAACTATGGATCCATCATGAAAAAGTTCTTCAGTTAAAGAAAGAATCTGTCATGCTTTCATCTCTTATATTTGTTGTTCTTGTCTGCCTTCAAGTGGTTTCTGAGATATGACAACCCTATTGCAGCATTTTCTGGGGCTGAGAGTGTGTGACTTGTCCAGTGTCACCCGGTGGGTTTCAATGGCCAAGCAAGGAACTGAACCATATTTTCCAGACTCTTAGGCCAACATTCAAACTACTATATCATGGTGGCTCTTCCCTCTTGTGCAGTTCTTTCCATCTTTTTATTTTGTTCTGTGTTATCCTGTTTTGCTTTTATTTTATTCCAAACCTGCCCTTACCATTAAGAAAAATGGGTGAGAAATGCTGGCAGATGTAGTTAGGATGGCAGCAATAGCTCTCCTGGAGTTGAAGAGTTTAATTGTCAAGACAGAGGCTTTTCTGTCTTTTAAGGCTAGAGATTGTGCCTTTTCACATTCTTCCTTGACAATGTCCCTGGCTTTTCAGTCCAAAGCTTCTCCAATTCCTTTCAATTAGGCTTAGTAGTGCCAATCTATTTTATACGTAGTCTAAATTTAAAAGGAATGTTTTCCAGGTTGTATTTTGCCGCTGTGACTGATTTCATGTACTTCTTTAAACTAATACTAACTTTTGAAATTAGCAGCCCATGCTCTGTGCCACATTCTGGTTTCAGTATTGCTTGTCAAATATTTGATTTCTGTGTTAGCTATCTGGCGGCATCAGTGTATACAGTTTTCTGTCCAGTTGCATGAATAAAACATTTTCCAAACTAAACCTATAAACTGTTGGCCTCACAAAATTCTGTAAGTCACTCTCTTGTTTAATTGATCTTAGACTAAATTCTCCTGTAATGTTTGACTCTGCTCTGCTTCTTATTTTTGGCAATCTAACCACCTATGATTATTGAAATGTCCTGGTTTTGTGTGTGTATGTGTTTTCTTCTTGCACACAATATTTAATTTCTTCCCTTTTTCCTTCTGTGGTAGGAGTATATATTTCTTTTAGTTATATTGATGATATTTCCATTAAGTCTGTTGGACTCGCTTCATGACCTCTAGGGTATACTGATTCATATCTCTCCGGCAGGTCATTTAATGTGGTTTTAATGAGGACAGGATCAAATTCAAAATGACCTTAATAGATTAGAAAGCTGGGTCAAAACCAACAAAATGAGTTTAAACAGGGTGAAATGTAGGATACTAGACTTGAGTAGTAAAATGAATGAAATGCACAGATACAGGATGGGTAACATTTGGCTTGATGGTAATACATGCAAAAGGAGTCTTAGGGGCTGTCCGCACAGACCCAATGGCCTATGTTCCCCTAGCCTCCGATCAGCCAAACCCTCGGGGCCAGGATAGGGCCTTTGGCAGACCATCCACAGATCCAGTAGATCTGGTCTGATCCCGGGATAAACAGCCTTATCCTGGATCAATTTCACCCCTGGTTTTCTGACTCGTATTTAACCTGTGCTATCCTGGCACATCTGCTCAGGTTCTAAGTATAGGTAAACCTGAGTCAACAATGTGATGTGGCAGCTAAGAAAGCCAATGTAGTTCTAGGCTGCATCAATAGGAGTATAATTCTAGATTGAGGGAAATAATAGCACCACTTTATACTGCTTTAGTCAGATCACACTTGGAATACTGCACCAGTTCTGGGCACCACAATTCAAGAAGATGTCCAAAGGAGGGTGACCAAAATAGTAAAAGGTCTGGAAACCATGCCCTATGAGGAGCAACTTAGGGAGTGGGTATGTTTAACCAGGAGAAGAGAAGGTTAAGGGATGATATATTTAATTATTTGAAGGGATGTCATATTGAAGATGGAGTAAGCTTGTTTTCTGCTGCTGCAGAGACTAAGACTTGGAGCAATGGAGTCAAGCTACAGGAAAAGAGATTCCACCTCAACATTAGGAGGAACTTCCTGACAGTGGAATACACTCCTTCCTCGGAGTGTAGTGGAATCTCTTTCCTTGGAGGTCTTTAAACAGAGGCTGGATGGCCATCTGTTGGGGGTGCTTTGATTGTGATTTCCTGCATGGCAGAATAGGGTTGGACTGGATGGTCCTTGGGGGCTCTTCCAATCTATGATTCTGTGTTGGTGGATTTATTTACACAAAAGATGCCAACTGTTCCTAATAGATTTCTGTTTTCCTTGCAGGCGAGGAGCACGAATTTTGTTGGATGTTGCGCCTCCGCTGCCAGAAGGGAGAGAGGCTCACCAAAGCCTTTGTTCTTCTCAACCTAGAGCAGCCTCCAGATGGTGGTCAGCTGCCCCCTTACAGGCTTCTCCTCACCACCCCTCCTTCACTACGTCAGCATTTGCAGCCCCGCCACAGGAGCCGTGCCACAAAGCTGGTGAGCGAGGAAGCCTGTGGAGTCCGCTACGATGTGACAGAGCCCTTCCGTAGTGCAGGAGGAGGCCGAGATGCCCAGATGTGCATCAAGGCTGTCTGTCCGGAGGAAGACGTCTGTGGAGCCTTGAGGCTGGGCCTGCAATGCCCACCCTTCCTAGCCACTTTGTGGCGCAGTCTGCCTCGTCCTGATGACTAAGCAACAGGAACATCAGCAGGTTCACTGTATAATAGAAGACAGCACCCAGTGGTTTGGGAACAGAGGGTGGGGGGAAAGGGCACACAGATTGACCTCAGGGCTCATGCTCAAGTACAGCTGTTGCCACACCAGAGGTAGAGTTATGGTAGACTTTGTTTCAATGTTAGGTTTTACTTGGCGATTTCAACAAATTTGCAGTGAATAAAAGCGGTGTCTCTTAAAGTCAACGTAAACATACACATATCTACACACCATAAGCACTAAGCAAAAGAGGTTTGGGTTTTTTTAGAAACAAAGTATCATTTATAACCAACTAACGCCATCTCACCTGTAATTGAGGAGAGCTACCTAGCAACTGCTGGAAGCCTTTTTACCTGAAAGTCATGGAGCACCATATTGTCCTTCACCTCATGCTGTCTCTCATACTGTGCCTTGAAGTGTCGCCAGCATCGATCTTTTAATTATGCTGGCCTCAGTGCCAAGGTGTTGAAATATTATGTTGGAGTAAGTGAAGTACTGGTGACGCACACTGGCCTGGAGCTAAACCAGTGCTGCAGATGAGCACCGAAAGGAGCTTCTAGTTTGTGTACCTTCCTTCACTGGTGCTGTCATACTGGCATCAGTGAAATGTAGACATATGCACATCAGGACTGAGATGCCTTCCATTAACCTGAATTGTATTTTATGATGGAAATGTGGGCTATTGCCTTAAATTAATAAATGGGAGCATTTTACTTCTGCATTTTTATATTGTATCCTTTTTATTTAACCGTTTATATTGAGTCCTTTTACAGAGGTTATACACATGTTGTTGTATTTTGAGATAGCCCACGGGCTAATCAATAAATGTTGTTGAACTACCAATAATACTGTAGACTAAGGTCCAAAACACACTGCAGAAATCATCCAGTTTGAGACTGCTTCAACGGCGCTGGCTCAGTGCTAGGGAATGCTGGGAAGTATAGTTTGTTGTGGCACCAGAGAACTCTCTGACAGAGAAGGCTCAATGTCAGTTGCCACAACTCCCTAGCATTGATCCAAGGCAGTTAAAGCGGTCTCAACGTGGAGTATTTCTGCAGTGTGTTTTGGACCTTAAAATGCCTAAAGACAGTGGCGGTGGGTCTTGAGGGACGCGGTTGCCTCACAAGAGTTTGTGAAATGGTGCCTTTTCTCCACAGAGAAGAGAGGCCTCCACACCAACTGCTGCCCCTCAATATACACTCATCCCTCTGTATATGCAGCTTTGACTTTTGCAGATTTGGTTATTCACAGATTTGATTAATATGTTCTCTCTAGGAATATCTCGGTCTTCCTCCAGTGCAACTCTGTGGTCAACTTAATTAAAAATTGCACTGAAAGACCTAGAGCTTCCTAGAGAGAACAGTCCACTAGGCATCTGTAACTCCTCCAGAGCAACTCTATGGTCAACTTGAACCAAAAGGCGCACTGAAGAGGATGCTAGAGAGGATGCTCCACTCGGCCTTTGTAGCTCCTCCAGCACAACTCTGTGGTCAACTTGAACCCAAAAGTCGCACTGAAGTAGGAATGTGTAGCTTCTCCAGTGCAACTCTATGGTCAATGTCTGAGTCTGACAAAGGTTGGCCACAGAGTTGCCCTGGAGGACCTAGAGATTCCTAGAGAGGTCTCTCAGGTAAAAACACAGTGTTTTGTTATTTGCTGTTTCTGCACATTCACTTGTGTGTGTCCCTAATCCCAGCGAATATAGAGGGACGAGAGTAGTCTAGCCAATTTAGAAAGGCCCTTCATTTGCTGAGGCGAAAAGCTTGGGGGAAGAATATGAGGGGGACACCGCTTGTGCCGGGCTGGCCAATCAGGCGTCGCGCCCGCGCTCCGGCTGGCCAATGAAAAGCTGCGCCTCGGCTGGCCAATCAGGCCGTGCCTGCGTTCTGACTAGCCAATCAGAGGCGGCGCTGCGGTGTCCCGCTCTAAAGCGCATTAATGGCGTCTCCTGCTGCAGCGCTGGGCAGCCATGTGTGGCTGGGCGCCGAAACGGGCCTCCTGAAAGGTAATGGCGGAGGGAGGGAGGGAGGGACGGACGCAGCAATGGGGCCTGGCTAAGCTCTTTGCTGGGGATGAGGGGCTTTGGAGTCTCAACAGGTTTGAATGCAAGGAGGGCCGGGACCAGAAGGACCCAAGAAGGCCCCGCTAAATATAGGCCCTTTAAGGAAAAAGGGGGAGGACAGGACCAAATGTAATGCTCAGAGACACTAGTATAGATATGAATTCGTCCTTCTTAGGTCAGAAACACACTGCAGAAATCATCCAGTTTGAGACCGCTTTAACTGCCCCTGCGCAGTGCCAGGGAATCCTGGGAATTGTAGTCTCAAGTGGCATCTGAGTCCTCTGACAGAGAAGGTTCAATATCCCACAAAACTGCAGTTCCCAGAGTACTCTAGCATTGAGCCAGGGATATTAAAGTGATCTCAAACTGGATTATTTCTGCTGTGTCTTTTGGTCCTTTGTCGTGCTCAAAATGGAGGGCGCTTTTGGAATTCCTCCTAGACTACTTTGCGTCGAGGGACCAGGGCTGGGGATAATAATAATAATGATGATGAAATGCTATTTCTATGCCACCTCTCCCATGGGATCAAGGCAGCTTACAACAATGAGAGAATACATACAGTGTAAAATGATCCCACAACCCCCTCCCTCCCTCCCTCCCAAACAACATCACAGTCGTACTTGCATGACAACAATGAAATATAATTTTTCACCATTAAGACAACAAGAGACAGGAGAACAGGCATCTTGGGATACTCTGGAAAAAGATATTGCTTTCTTAATGTTACTCCTACTCCTGTAAAAACCTCTTACTCCTGTTCCCCAGCCCAGTTTTTTGGGTGTACAACATAATAACAGGAGTAAGGAGTGACAAATATATGTTGCTACTCCTTATTCCTACTCCTACTCTTGTAAAAACTTGTTATTCCCTTACTCATGCTCCCCAGCCCTGGAAGAGACTACTGACAAAATCCATTCAGCGCTGCCTTCATAAACACTCAGCTAATAACCTAATTCTGTCGATTTAGGAAGAGAACACACTGCAGGGACAATCTGGCGTGAGACCGCTTTAACCACCCTGAGTCAGTGCTAGGAAATCCTGGGGATTGTAGTATATTGTGGCACCAGAGTTCTCTCTGAAGGCTCAATGTCTCCTCAAACTCCACTTCCTAGGATTCCCTAGCATTGAGCCTGGGCAGTTCAAGCGGTCTCAAACCGGATTATTTCTGCAGTGTGTTTTGGACCTTAGTTCTCAGGATTGTGCACAAAAGTGGGAAGTGGGAATATTTATTTATTTACTGTATTTGTACCCCAGCTTACAGATAGGTAAATTAGATATTTCCCTGCCCTCAGGCTTACAATCTAAAAAAGACATGGCACAAAGGAGAAGGGAATGGTGGTGAGGAAGGGGGAAAATCCAGCAGTTCCTCTCTCCCTCGGAGGCCTGGACCATGGCAGATGGACTGGAAGGAAGGCTGTCCATAATTTAGGCCAGACCTGATGGGGCTGGCCAGTCTGCCTCTCCCTTTGAGGATGATGGCATGGAGGGAGGGTACATCTCTTACTTATTGGACACTTACTCTTATTGGAAACTGTCAGTATCAAAGAGGATGGAAGACCATGAACTATATAATTAGTGCCTACCGTAAATACTTGAGTATAAGTTGACATCATATAAGTCAAGGGAAGGTTTTGGGGCCAAAATTATGGATTTTGATAGGACCTGTGGATAAGTCAAGGCTAAAACTTAGGGGCTTAACAAAGGAATGATAGTTAAGTGGAAACCATGAAGCACTATGAGGAGAGACTTAAGTAGCTGGGTATGTTTAGTGTGGAGAAGAGAAGGTTAAGAGGTGATATGATGATAGCCCTGTTTAAATATTTGAAGGGGTGTCATATTGAGGAGGGAGAAAGCATTTTTTCTGCAGCTCCAGACAATAGGACCCAGAGCAATGGGTTCAATCTGTAGGAAAATAGATTCCACCCCAACAGTAGGAATGGTTTTTTTAGTATTTTAATTAGCTTTAATCTGTCTTCTTGTAGCTTGCTAAATTGCTTAACATGTTTTAGCCTCTTTTTGCTTACATCGTTTTAAACATATTATGTTTCATTTTATTGTAAGATGTCTGTGAGCTGTAGACATTGGATGATATATAAATATTTTAACAAATAAATTAATAAGTAATGCCGTTTCTCTCTTTTGCCCCCATTCCCTTGCAGATTAGTTTACTTTCTTTACTCTTTCTTGTTTTAGGAGTCAACCTACAAAAGAAGAAGGCCACAAACTATAAGTTGGGAGATGCATCCGTCAGTCGCCATGAAGCTGTCACTGCAATGTGTTGGGGAGATCTGTATGAATCTGAGGTGAGGCGTTCACCCCCCCTCTGAATGGAACAAAGTTTGGGAAGAGAGGTTGCTGGAAAAAGAGAGATTGAAATGGCAAAACGCATGATCATGGAAGGTGTAGGGGGAATAAGATTTCTGTCCTAAGCACACAGTTCATAAATATAGCACCAAAATAAATTAGAAGGTTTAGTCTGTAATGACTGGCAGTGAGTCTGTAAGATTTCAGATAGGAATTTTCCCTACCCTTCCTGGAAATCCTAGGGATTGAACACCTTTTGCTTGCCACTCATATGCTCCGCTACTGAACTGTGCCCCTTTCTAAGGGGTAAGCCTGCTTCTACATGCCTGTGTTACATCACGGAGTTTAACAGTCCAGTACAATGATGATTAATGGGCAATTTAGTTTTTGGAAGTTTCTTAGACTATCTGCCCCAGTATTGTCTTTTCTAGCTTCCATACCTGAGGTAGTTTTACCAAGAGACACCATAATTTGAATCTGTTAAGCTATGTGTGTGCTTTACCATTATTACATCCCCTCCCTAAAACAGGATAACCAGAGTAATGTCAGCAATCCTTTGTAATTCCCGATCTTTGCTTCCTCCTTTTCTTTTGTTTGTCTCTTCACAGATATTAGTGGGATGCCTTGATGGATCGGTTAGACTGTTCAGTATTGAGAAGGGCAGGTTTATCGAGACACAAAACTGTCAAGGGGGCGAAGGAGCATTTTGTGGCTTGTGTGTGCTTGACAGGTAAGGACTAATCCCTTTAGGCTTACTTAAGCATGAAAAGGGCAGCTCTCCCAAGAATGTGGAGGCCCTTAACCATCCCCTTATTCCTGTCATTTTATCTGAATATCCTTGGTGTTTATGACTTGACTAATGTCCTTCCAACCTTCTTCTTTCCACTGTCCATGATTCAACTGCAGCTCCCTTGTCACCTGTGTAGAGTCTGGATTGCTAAAAGTCTGGCGAGATGTCTCCTCAGAAAATGTGAGTTTCTTCTTCTGTGTGCAGTCACAGACAGAAATATAAGAAGAGTCAAAAAAGGAAACATGGGTGGCAAGAGAAAGGAATAGCAGCAGTGTTTGAATAGCCCTTTGGCAAGCCTACTAAGGGCAACATCTATGTGTGGATGGGTGCATAGGGATTGTTAAAGAGAGCGTATTGAAGGCAATGGTGACAATATATTTTTCTGGGTTGGGGGAATGCTGTGGTGGCACCAAGGAAAATGATTTTCCTTTCTTAATAATAATGTTAAATTTCTTTACAATAATTGGTACAACAGGTACTGTAAGATAAAGCCTTCAAAATGTATCAAAGACCATCATGTGTTAAAAGATCTCAATTGAAGACATATTTTGGAATGAAATCTCTGGTGCTAAAACATGACCTGTCCACTGAGCAAAGAGGAGAAGAAACACCAAGAGGCAATTCAGACTCTTGGAATGAGCTAGACAATCTGATCAAACAGTTTGGGCAAGAATGGAATGAAACAGTTTCTTGTAGTTTTTTGGGCTATGTGGCCATGTTCTAGAAGAGTTTATTCCTGAAGCTTCGCCAGCATCTTTGACTGGCATCTTCTTTCTCTGAACATGGCCACGTAGCCCGAAAAAACCCAAAAAAACTATGGATGCTGGCCATGAAAACCTTCGACTTCACAAACAATTACTCCGTTTAATCTCAGAGCGAATTGGTTGATGGTAAAATTGACTAGCTTGGCAGAAACTGTTTATCGTGTAATGAAAATGAAATTTTGATACTGGAAAGCTTTGAAAAGTTTACTGTATCGTAGATATCCAAACCTTGCTCAAGGCTTAGAGCTGCATTTGGAAACTGTTTGGGAACTTCAGCAGGTTCAAAATGCAGCAGCCAGAATGCTGACCAGGGCCAGTTATAGGGAGCATAAGGACTTTTGTTGAAGCAGCTTCACTGGCTACCATTTCACTTCTGGCACAATTCAAAATGCTGGTCATGCCCTATATGGCTTAAGTCTAGACTATCTGAAAGACTGTACCTTCCTATATGAATCTGCAAGAATTCTAACATCCACAGGGGAAGGCTTTCTCAATTCTGCCACCATCTCAGGCTCACTTCATACTCTCTGGAACCTACTCTCAGAGGAGTTTAGGCTGGCCTCTTCCCTTTTTTCCTTTCACCTGTACGCAAACAGGTTTTTCTTCTAACAGGTTTTTAATATATAGTCATTGTTAGGGAGGCTTTTATATGGAGTGTGAGTTCTACTGTAATTGCCTGATTATTAGAACAGAAGCCTAAAAGGTCTGTATGTTGAATGTTCTGTCCATCAGAGTATGCATGCATTTGTATACCTCTGCCATTCCAAATATCTCTTGCATGGCAGGTTGAGATTCAGGTAGGCTCTGGTGTCTGTCGCATGCGCCAGAATCCTGAACATCCTCATCATGTGGCGACAGGTGGGAAAGAGAACTGTCTGAAGGTGTGGGACCTATGCCAACCGCAGGAGCCCATTTTCAAAGCAAAAAACGTGAGTGGACTGTGTTCAGTCATAGCATATTGTCTCCTGCATCTGTAGAGGGATGTAGAGACTTTGTGTTTACTGTCAGAAGAGCACTTACTCTGCATTGATACTTCTTGTACTCTTTTGTCACAGGTACGAAATGATTGGCTTGATCTGAGAGTACCTGTCTGGGAAAAGGACATGCAGTTCCTACCTGGATCAGAGAAAATTGTTACCTGCACAGGTCACCACCAGGTAGAAGCTGGGGAACATTTACAACCATTAGATAATGCTTAGGTCCTTCTTGAAGCCATTTATGGTGCCTTGCAAAAGTATCCCTCCCTCAACTTTTCCACATTTTGTTGTATTGATGTGAATTTAATATGCACTATTACTATTTGATGTACACAAGATAGTTAATACTGTGAAGGTGCAAAATATCTTATACAAAAGTTGAGTAAACAATAAAAATCTGGCACTTGTAAGTTGCATAAGTATTAACTCATTTTGCTGTGACACACCTAAATAAGCTCTTGTGCAACCCATTGCATCCAGAAGCTGCATAGATATATTGATATTGTCCATCTGTGTGCAAATCCAGTACTACCTGTTTTCAGATTAAATGTACTTTTTCCTGGAAAGCCCCAGAGTTTGTTAGAGAGTACACCGGAATTGACCGCATTGTCATGATCAAGTTGCTATCAAATGAAGTCCAGGATAGAATTGTGCAAAATCAAAATTAAGGTGGGGATAACAACAACAGCAACAACAAACAACCCTCAAAGAATGCTTGTAGTGATAGTAAAGTTTTTATTACAAAATGGAAAGAATATGCTCCAGTCATAGCACTGGCATAAGAAAGTTGTCCACCAAAACTCAATGACTGGATAAGGAGGGCATTAGTCAGAAAAGCAATACAGAAGCTGAAGTGCTCCTTTAGTGAGATTTGCAGCTGAGACTGGAGAAAATATCCATGGGATGACTATCACTTAATGCATGGATTTATGAAAGAGTGACCAGAAGTCAGCCATAGCTGAAACAAACCTGTATCAGAGTCCATTGAGAGTTTGCAGAAAGGTATATGGGAGCTCATTAGGCTCCTTTCCTAATAGTCTTCAAGCAAGTGAATTAAAATTGTCTTACTTTAGAAGGTATTTCGGAGACAGTATATACTCAATTTCTCCTATGTTTTATCTGGCTTTAGGGTGTAGTGCTGCTTTTACTGCTGATGTTTTATAATGTCACTGTTTCTTATATTACTGAGTAGTAGTGTGAGGTCTAATCTGCACTGCAGAAATAGTACAGTTTGATACCACTTTAACTGCCATGGTTCAGTGCTATGGAATTTTGGAATGTGTAGTTTCTTGAGGCACCAGAGCTATCTGACAGAAAAGGCTAAATAGCCTAACAGAACTACCTGTTTCTTGAGTCCCTATATTGGGAGAAAGGTGGGATATAAGAAAATCTTAGAATTGCATGATACTGGGCCATGGCAGTTAAAGCACTGTCAAAATTTACAACTTTTGGATTCCTAACAAAGTCCACCAGAAAATCTCCAGTCAAAATAAAAGTGACTTCTGAGCTTTATGCTGACTTGACTTTCCATTATTTCACCCAGTTGTAGCATTTGGGAGAATTACTCAGTTCAGCTCTTGACTTTTCTGGTCTTTTGTGTTTAGGTCCGGCTCTATGACCCCAGCTGCCCACAGCGCCGGCCTGTGTTGGAGGCTACATTTGGCGAGTACCCACTCACTGCTCTTTCATTGACTCCTGATGCAAAGTGAGTCTCTTTTTCCATCTGCAAACCATCCCTTTTGGGGAATATGGCTATATATTCCCTAAAAATAAGGCCTGCATTCTGTTGTAAAATAGAACATCCCTGTTTTTGTGTGCTTAGAGCAAAGTGCTCTGTGTACCAGTGCAAAATTAAATGACAAATTCTAATTATTCTCTCTCCCCCCTCCATTTTTCTTTGCAGTTCTGCTGTAGTTGGAAGTTCACGAGGGGATGTGGCAGTCATAGACCTTCGGCAGGGTAAGGAAAACAACATAATCTAAGGGGAAATCAAAAAGTGTTGTAGAACTTTGTCGATGACAAAGTGGGTTAAGGTGAAAGGCAGAAGGGAGGGCTGAAGAACCTTTACTAAACATTGTCGTTTTTAGTGGAAAGAGCTTTGAGAAGCATTCAGCTTGGCAGAATTGGTGTGCTTGGTATGCCTTCAGTACTGCAGGATGTGAATATTCATTTATTTGTTTGTCATATTAATGTACAATTAATTCAAGGTTCCCCTCCCTGCTTTATTTTCATAATAGCCATGTGGGGTAGGCTAGAATGGCAGTGACTGTGAGAGTCACTCACTGTGTTGTGTGGCTACCTGAATTCCCAATCCAGTAATTCCACTACATTACACCAATCTCACTATGCAATACTGGCTATCATGTTATTGATGTTTCTCAGTCCTTTTGAATTTGATCTTCCTCCTCAGTTTATTTGCATTCTGTGAACTTTCTGTGTACAACTTAATGTAATACACAGGCTAACTCCACTCCATGAACACAAGACTTCTGTAGATTCATCAAAACTTTATTCAGCAAGCAGAGTAGATGACAGTACTGTACATGGTTGTTCTCAGAACTGAAAAAGTCTTTCATTTATATTTTATACTGTACATAAAATTCAAGCATGGCAGGACCATGTTCCTGACAATTAAGTACCAGCAATTTGGCTACATAGCCAAAGATTCTTGCCATGGGAAAGAATAGGAAGGAGATTAAAGCCTTAATCCATTTCTTTAGCACCAGAAGATGTCATCTCTGAACTTTCCTGAAATCATTCACAGTCAGACACCACTAGGACAAAGGAGTGTCTCTTTCAATGTGGAGAAAACGGTCTTCTAAAATCCATGTGAATGTCATGGAAACCATCCATTCGTTCATATGTCTTGTTGGTAAACAGAGAGCGATTCCTCCAGCTTGGGATCCTTTCTTTTCTGGAATGTTGGATTCTGCATATGGGTCACTTTGCAGGATGAGAATCCCACTTGTTTGCAGTGTACACAAGTCCCATAGTAATTCCATGTAAGCACCGGATATAGTATTAACATAGCTTCAGTTTTGCCTTTGCAACCATGAGAGCTATTAATTTAAGAGTTCTGTACATAAGTAGCACAATGACCGAATACACATCACCCTCATAACCTGGCAGTCATGTCTTCCAATGACAGGGCGGTTGCTGAAGTGCCTGAAGGGTTTTGCTGGGAGCGTCCGTGCCATCCAGTGTCACCCTGTGCTCCCTCTGGTAGCTTCATGTGGGTTGGACCGCTTCCTTCGTGTGCACAACCTCCACCACAAGCGCTTGGAGCATAAGGTGAGCTACAGCCCAAATACAAGTACAAATGAGACCTGCAACAAAATGTTGCTTGCATTGTATTCACATTTCCTTATAGAAGGTTCTTGGCCAGGGTACCTGTTAGCTAGCCATATATCCCTCCAGGGTATTATAAGGTGTAACAAAATCAGAGCATTCCAGTGCCATCCTGGTCTTCTCTTTTTCTTTTCCATCTTCGTCCTTCACTTGACGTAACCAGTAATGTTAATTTAGGCTTATAGAATAGAAACTCAGTTTACAAGGAACCTGATGTTACACTAGGCATTATGATAAAAGAAAAAGGACAATTCCAGCTTTGTGATTATTTTCCCCTGGGGAAATTCTTCCAGAGTTCCCCTCAGTTCAGTCAGCTTTCTGTATCTTCAACAGTAATTTAATGCAATTCTTTGAGTCTTTTTTTCTTCTTCATGAGAACTAGAAAATTTGGGTCCACTGCAGAAATAATCCCATTTGAGGCCGCTTTAACTGCCCTGGCTCAGTGCTAGGGAATTCTGGGTTTTGTGAGACATTTATCCTTCTCTGTCAAAGAGCTCCGGTGCAACAACAAACTACAAATCTCAGGGATCCATAGCATTGAGTCATGGCAGTTAAAGCGGTCTCAAACTAGATTATTTCTGCAGTGTGTTTTGGACCTTGGGTACCTAAAGCAAAGGTTCCTTTTTTATTTATTATTAGCTGATATATTCAGTAGTGCTGTCTGTGCAGTTCATGCCTCCAACCCATTAATGAAAAAATGTGTATATTGTTTATAGGTTTATCTGAAATCCCGATTGAACTGCCTGCTGCTCAATAGCCGGGAGAAATGGGAGGTGAGTTGCAAGTAACAGAGATGAGGTTCTCCTGGGTCTCAGACAGGTTTCTTCCTTGTTCTCTTAGTGGCTTGAGATAGCAAGGGTTCAACTTGCATGGAATGCCTCATCCTTGCATCTCTTCCCTGGTTAGACTATTATTGAACCTAATAGCAAACTGTGCTTCTCCCCTTTCCTCAGGATGAAGCCCTTGACCCTTCTGCTGACCTAGAAAGTGATGTGAAAGAGGAGGAAGATGAAGTCGATGAAATTTGGAACTCCATGGAGGTGGTGGTCGCCAAGCGGAAAGCAGAACCACAGCCATCTTCTGATATGGAGTGCGGTCAGCATCAAAAGTCCAAGGCCCCAAAGAAGCAGAAGAAAATTAAAAAGGTTGACTCTTGATATCAGGAGCAAGAAAGGTGGATGGATGACCTCTGCCTTTTTATTTCAGAGGAGGCAGATGCAAAGCTACTGGAACCTTAACCTGGATTCTTCCTACAGAAGAAGAAGCAAGGAAGGATGCCCAGCTTCCTGCAGGACAGCCTTGTTGTGTGGGAGGGCTTTCATCCACAGAGACTTGAGTTTGGCTCTTAGGCACCACATGGTCCTCTTCCTCCATCATTGAAGCTTTGTACAAGAAGTTGAGGGAAGGAGAGGTGAAATTCTTCATTCTCTTCTCACTTTGACTGCTGTGCAGTTTATCTATTTAATTTTTAAAACATTTCTTTTAGAAAATATGCCACCCCAGAAATAATGCTCAAAGTACAGTAAAGATACAGACTGATTTGAGAGGTTGCTGCATATGGGGAAATTGGTCACTAATATCCCATTTTGCCACTGTGCGGAAAAGCTGATGACTTTCTCTCAGAGATCTCACTAAACTTTCTCTGTGCTGTGAAGAATCAGACTACCAAGCCTTCCTTTGTCTTTATTATAAATTCACTTTAATTCTGTATCCTTCCAATTCTGTTATCATAAAAAACATACAACAATCTTTCTTGGGTTTTTTTTTAAACGTTAAAACAAAGCACCAGAGCCAATAACGTACTGTCAGAGCGTTTAGCACAATTACATAGAATAGAATGACCAAATGGAAATGCCAATGTTAAGTCCATATTAGTCTGTATTTTTCCAAGAGTCATCAGCTAAGGAATCCAGCTGTTCACCTTTCTAATAAATCGCTCCAAATTTTTTAATGAATTTTATCCCTAGCTATTCAGATATTCTGTGAAATTAACCATCTTCCCATAAGCCTGGCCTCTTCTTGTTCTCCTCCTAAGTATATACGGTTCATAGTTTTGTTTTAGTTAGTTAATCATTTAGCACAAGATCCAGAATCCCTTGGAACCAAGAATACACATCTAGGTGATTTGCGTATTTTCACTGTTTCAAAGAGATACTAAAATCTTTCCTGTTAATACACCGCAAAAAGAATTATAGCAGTGGGGTATTTGTCACAGGAAAAAAAACAGATTTGGAAGAGCATATAAAACATTTAAAAATTAAAATATTGCCTACTGCAGATACTAACATTATCAAAGTTGCATACTATGCTTTTAAGGATCCTGTTATATATTTAAGTTCATTTTCTTTATCACTTTTGGGGAGATAAATTTGGTGGCACGCAACATGCTTATAAAAGGTCCCAGGTTCAATCCCTAGTATCTTGAGGGAAAAGTAGGAGAAACCTTCTGTCTGAGATACTAAAGAGCTCTTATTAGTCAAGTGTTAATAATATTGAACCAAGCCAATTGGAAAAGACATTGTCTTTCATTTTCAAACCTTTATTCAGGGATTGAAAACAAAACAAAAAAATGCCAAATGAAAAAGAATAAAGTTTCCTGGCTGGGAAGGACTTGCAAAACTAAAATGCCTGTTCTGCCTACATTTACTTTCTGTAAAAATTAAAATACAGTGAGCTTACAAATTGGCAAACAATATTTGCAGATTACATAAATGGGGACAAATGGACTCTAGAGTATCGCATATGTAATATAAAGAAGTCTAAATTGTTAACTTTGAATATATCAAAATACATGATTCCCTAGAAAAATAATAATGCTTGGGAAGGTAGAAGGCAATAGGAAAAGAGGAAGACATGGTTTCCTTTTGAACGGTAAATTTATTGTTATTTTCTCATGCTGTGAGATTACAAACCAAGGATTTCAGATAAACATGGAAAATCTTACTTTTGGGGGAAATAATGTGCAATGCCTGGTGAGTTTCCTGTTTGTTTTGATAAAAAATAATAATAGTTACATTATGCTACTATGTCATTTTTAATAACATTAATAATTCTTTTTACAAAGGTAATATGGAACCAGAAGTAGTGCACTGTATCAGTTCAAGGCAGATGGCTGTGTATGTAACCCATTGGAATACTATAGTGAACAAGATTTGGATGTTGTCCATTATTGTTGTTGTTGTTTATTTTTACGGCACTGTAAATGTACATCTCTCAGTCCTGGAGTCAAAGGTTGCTGGGTCAAACAGTCCCCCAGCTATCATAAAGGACCCTTAACGTCTTCAGGCTTGGGTCCAAAACACACTGCAGAAATAACCCAGTTTGAGGCCGCTTTAACTGTCATGGCTCCATGCTATGGAAATCTGGGAACTGCAGTTTTGTAAGACGTTTAGCCTCTTCTGCTAGAGCTCTGGTGCCAACACAAACTGCAATTCCCAAGATTATCAGTTAAAGTGGTCTCACACTGGATTACTTCTGCAGTATATTGTGGACCATAGGCTGCCTC
>NC_056530.1:32656544-32708213 GCF_019175285.1 Sceloporus undulatus | reverse complement strand
TATCTATCTATCTATCTATCTATCTATCTATCTATCTATCAGTATTGGAATATATTCAGTCTGTGTATGGTTGAATCTATGATTATTATTTTCTTATATCCCACCTTTCTCCCAATATAGGGGCTCAACCCATGGATCCTTAGTCTGGGGATATGGGGACCACCTGAAAAGTGGCCTCTTTAGCTTGAAGTTGTTAACTGTGTTCAAGTCGGTCCTGACTTATGGTGGCTCCATAGAAGAGGCAGGCTCACATCAAAATGTGTTGTTGTTGTTGTGTGCCTCCAAGTCATTTCTGGCCCATGGTGACCCTAAATCGAACCTATTACAGGGTTTTCCTGGCAGAGTTCTTCAGAGGGGGATTCGCCATGGCCATCCCCTGAGGCTGAGAGTGTGTGACTTGCCCAAGTTGTTGTTGTTGCTGTTGTTGTGTGCTTTCAAGTTGTTTCTGACTTATGGCGACCCTATGCTGGGGTTTTCTGGGCCTGTTTCCTCAGAGGGGGCTTGCTCTGGCCGTCCTCTGAGGCTGAGAGAGTGTGACTTGCCCAAGGTCAACCAGTGGGTTTCATGGGCTGCATCTGCATTGGAGAAATAACCCGGTTTGGCACTTGTTGTCTGGCTCAAGGCTATGGAATTCTGGGAATTGGAGTATGTTGTGGGGCCCCACAACATACTCCAACTCCCAGAATTCCATAATCTTGAGCCAGGGCTCTTAGAGCGAGTTCTCCTTTTGGTCCCTACTGCGCCTGCGCCTCTCTGTTGCCTGGCAACAGCGCAGCTTCCTCCTCCTCCTCCTCCTCCTCCTCTTGTGCGGAGGCCTTCAGCCAAAGAAGCCCCGCCCCCGCGGCCAGTGACGCGGCGCGCCGTCGTGCGTATGACGTCTGCATTGAGGGTACGTGGCAGTGACGTCGAGCCCCGCCCCCTTTTTCGGCTTGTTGGGTCCTTCCATTCCGGGGCTGGGAAGTCGGTCGGTCGGCGTCGAGCGCTGCGACGGTGAGTGAGTGACGGAGGCCGGTCTCCGAGGAAGGGTTCCCTCGCTGCCCCCTGAGACTCTCTCCGGGCCCCGTCGGCCCTGGGCCTCCCTCGGTCTCCTGGGGGCCCTCCAGCTTCCGCCAGGGCCTCACACAGGCCCCCGGGGAGCCCTCCTCGCCGCCAAGGAGGACGGGGCGCCACAAAATGGAGGACGAGGAGGGACCCGCTAAAACAAAGGACAAGGCTGGCCCATAGGGAGACATTGGGGAACACTTGCCCATAGGGAGACATTGGGGAACACTTGCCCATAGGGAGACATTGGGGAACACTTGCCCCAAGGGAGACATTGGGGAACACTTGCCCATAGGGAGATCATTGGGGAACATTGCTCCATAGGGAGCATTGGGGACACTTGCCAATAGGGAGACATTGGGGAAACACTTGCCCATGAGCAGACATTGGGGAACACTTGCCATAGGAGACATTGGGGAACACTTGCCCATAGGGAGACATATTGGGGAACACTTGGCCCATAGGGGACATTGGGGAACACTTGCCATAGGGAGACATTGGGAACCTTGGCCCATAGGGAGACATTGGGGAACACTTGCCCATAGGGAGACATTGGGAACACTGCCCATAGGGAGACATTGGGAACACTTGCCCATAGGGAGACATGGGGAACTTACTTTGCCCATAGGGAAACCTAACTGTCCATAGGGAAACATGGGAGGAGACTTGCCCATAGGGATAAGATGAGTATGCTTGTCCACAGGGAAACATGGGGTAATACTTGCCCCATAGGAAACCACACTTGCCCATAGGGATAGATTGTAGGTTACTTGCCCATAAGGATACATAGGAGGATACTTACCATAGGGAAACATGATGGCCACCTGTCAGGGATGCTTTGATTTAGATTTCCTGCATGGCAGAATAGGGTTGGACTGGATGGCCCTTGCAGTCTCTTCCAACTCTTATGATTCTTGCCCATAGGGAAACATAGGAGGATACTTGCCCATAGGAATACATAGGGAAACCATACTTGCCCATGTTTCTCTATGGGCAAGTATCTTCCAATGTTTCCCTATGGGCAAGTATCGCCTTATGTATCCCCATGGGGAAGTGGTCTCCTAGGTATCCTTGTGGGCATGTATCCTCCAATGTTTCCCTGTGGGCAAGTACTGTCATTTGTTTTAGTATATCTCAATGGAGGATATTAGAGGAAAATGGAAGTCAGGATTACATAAAAAGCTCAAAACACTCTTTAAATATAAACATATGCTTTTCAGTATGCTTAAAATGGAGAGCATTTTGATATTCCCTCCTGGACAGCAGGTTGAAATGGAGGACATGACCTGGAAAAGGAGGGCATCCAGGGTGAAAACAGGTGTCCTAACCGCAAAGGAGGACCAGACGCTGCAAAAATGGAGGAGAGGACCACATAAAAGCTAGAAACACTCATGCAGTATCAATTAATCGTTCTTAGTCATGCTCAGAATAGAGAATGTTTTGATATTCCTCCTGGACAGCCAGTTGAAATGGAGGATGTGTCCTGGAAAAGGAGGGCATCAAGGGTGAAACAGGTGTCCTAACTGCAAAGGAGAACCAGGCACCACGAAATGAAGGACAAGACCAAATAAAAGCTAGAAGCCCTCACAAAATATAAATGTATGCTTCTCAGTATGCTTAAAATGGAGGGCATTTAGGAGGTTCCTCCTGGACAGTAGGTTGAAACGGAGGATTAATGGCTCAAAACAGTGGTTTTGCTGCAGATGTGGCCATACGTCATCTGGAGAGATTGTACTGGGGCTGGGTGCGTCTGTTGAACACTCTTCCCTCCATATTTGCGGATTTGATTGTTCACGGATTTGATTAATATCTTCTCTCTAGGAATTTCTAGGTCTTCCAGGGCAACTCTTTGGCCAACATTAACTAAACGTTACAGTCTACTAGGTCTCTGTAGCTCCTCCAGCACAGTTCTATGGTCAGTGTCAGACGTTGACCACAGAGTTTCACTGGAGGACCTAAAAATTCCTAGAGAGGTGTCCTCTCAGATTAAAACATGGTGTTTTTGTTATTTGCGGTTTTTCCACATTCATGGGAGTCTTGTGCCCCTAATCCTAGCGAATATGGAGGGACAAGTGTATATCCTTAGTAAAGTAAAGCTGGAGATCTTTTGAGTTCTCTTGTTGTCATTTGTTGGAGAGGTGTGTGGAGATGGTAGGTTGGTTCTGAAGGCAAAAGATGTTGCAATCCTTCAGTAGTTAAATAGCTTCTGTTTTGCTTTTGTTTTGAGGGAAGAAAGGCACGGTACAGAGCGCCCAAAAAGGGTGCTCTGCTGGCGCCCGTGTTTGCTCCGTGAGGGAGCCTCAGCAGACAAACTGCAGCTCCGTCGTAGAGCAAAAAGAACCCAAAAAAGCAGGTGGTTCTTGCGACGCGGTTGTGATGCTGCAAGATGCCAGTGGCACACTTGCGGCATCACAGAAGTGCCGGGATGTGCAGATGCTAAGTGTCCATCACGTCAAAATCGCGGAACCCATGTGTATAGGGCACTGCCATTTTTACGCCCCCGTGAGGGGCATTTGAAAGCGCCGCCCCTCGCACGTGACGGGGGGGGGGCTCATAGTGCCTGTTTAAATCGGGCCATAGTTTAATAACTCCTCTGTCCACTTCTTGACTTTCATGAAGGTGGGTGGTGGAAATTATTAACTGGTTTTGACCAAATGCTTGGTTTCTCAGGTTGATGTGAGATGTAATCGCCCCAGATCTTTGTATCATACAATCAGTACATGTAGTACTTTGTAAAGTAATGTGAGCCAAAAGGCCAGCCCCGTCTGTTAAGGACTTGGAATGGAACTTTCCAGATCTCCAGTCTAGGGTTATGTCTGCAGAGATGAATGGGTTTAACTAACAGTAACTTAGGGTGAAAACTTTCTTCCACTTCAGGGATAGGCACTTGTTACCCTTCAGATGTTTCTGGATTGCCGGCACCATAAACTCTCAATATTGACTGAGCTGGTAGGGTTGATGGGAGCTACAGTTCCAAAACATCTAGAGGGCTAGCATTGTCCAACCCTACACTACTGTAAAGCTCTTGCTAAGGAATAAAAATGATTGCCACCTGTTAGTTTCCTCGTCCAAGAAGAGCCCTTTTGTATCCAGGCAGCAGCCCAATGTTTGTTTCAGTTTTAGTGTACACTCATCCCTCCACATTTGTGGATTTGATTATTCACAGATTTTATTAATATATTCTCTCTAGGAATATCTAGGTCCTCCAGTGCAACTCTGTGATCAACTTTAACCAAATGTTGCACAGAAGGACCTAGAGATTCCTAGAGAGAACATTCCACTAGGCATTTGTAGCCCCTCCAGCGCAATTCTGTGGTCAGTGTCTGGCAGATGTTGGCCACAGAATTGCACTGGAGGGCTTAGGGATTCCTAGAGAGGTGTTCTCTCAGGTAAAAGCATAGTGCTTGTTGTTATTTATAGTTTTTCCATATTCACGGGGGTCCTAACCCCAGTGAATGTGGAGGGACAAGTGTAATTGTATTTCTTAATGGAATTTCCTACACAAATAAAACAATGCGTAGAATTCTGCAGCATATACTATAATTGTACTTTGAGAGAGCAATCACAGAGGTAGAAGCAGGGTTCAGGAAACCAAGAGGCATCAGGGACCACATTGCAAACATATGATAGTTAATGGGATATACCAACAAATTATAGGGGGGGAAACCAGCATGTACTTCATAGACTACAGCAAACCATTTGACTGCATATTATACCAGTGGTGGCGAACCTATGGCATGCATGCTAGAGGTGGCACTCAGAGCCCTCTCTGTGGGCATGTGTGCCATCAGCCCAGCATAGAGTTTGCCAGAGGTTGTTAGCGGAAAGTCAGAGGGACGCGGCACTTTGCCATAAATAAGTGGGTTTTGGTTTGCAGATTGGGCACTCGGTCTCTAAAAGGTTTGCCATCACTGGCATAGACCATTAAAAGCAATGGATGGCTGTCGACGACATGGGCGATAGTCCTGATGAGAAATCTGTACTTGGGACAAGAGGCTACTGTTAGAACAGAATATGGAGAATCCTGGAAACAGTTTTTCAGTTGGCAAACGGGTCAGCTAAGACTGCATTCTATCACCCTGTCTGTTCAACTTGTTTGCAGAAAGTATCATACAAAGAGCAAGTGTAGACTCAGAAAAAGGAGTGAAGATGGCAGGAAGGAATATCAACAATCTAAGATATGTGGACAGCACCATATTAATGGCTGAAAACATCACAGACTTGGAACAATTATTAAGGAAGGTCAGATAAGAAACTGCAAAGGCAGGCTTACTGCTGAACATACAAGTAAGAGCATAGTGTTGTTACCTGTATGTCTGACAAAAATTAGACAACAGAAATAATGACCATGGAGGATCTACATAAATTTAATCTAGACAGTGAGGAAACTGAAATTGTTAAAGTTCTCGTACCTTGGATCAAATATTGTTCAGAACGGAGACTGCACTCAAGAAATCAGAAGACTAGGAATGGGAAGAGTAGCTGTGAAAGAATTAGAAAAGAACCTAAATAGCAAAGATATACAGCAGAGCACTAAAGTTAGAATTGTCCAGTCCGTTGTATTCCCCATCACCATGTGTGGATGTGAGAGCTGGACAGTGAAGAAAAAGAAATCGATTCATTTGAGATGTGGTGCTGGAGAAGAGTCCTGGAAATACTGTGGATAGCCAAAAAGGCAGACAGATGGATCCTTGAAAAGATCCAAGCCTGAAATTTCCCTGGGAGCCATGATGATCAAATTGAGGCTGTCATACTTTGGCCACATCATGAGAAGGCATGACTTATTGGAAAAGACAATAATGCTAGGAAAGATGGAGGACAGTAGGAAAAGAGGAAGACCACATGTTAGGTGGATGGACTCAATTAGGGAGAGCACAGATCTGAATTTATTGGATTTAAGCAGATCAATGGAGGACAAAGGGTTTTGGAGATGTCTCATCCACAGGGTTGCCATGAGTCGATGTTGACTTGAGGGCAGTTAACAACAAAAGCAGACGAAAATGAATTTCCAAACTCTGGACACAGGAATAATATTGTTTGGATCCAGAAGGAAAGCAATGGGACGTAGGAATATCTTTGGTTTAAGCTGATCCTTGAGGAGAGTACACTCGTTTTAGGGCAATGGGTTTTACTTAGAAGATTAAATACCCTTTAAGCTTGGTTCTATCATGTTTCTGAGATCTCAGCAGATAGGTAGCTTTTGAGCCAAGAGGCCTATTTTCCAGGGTGGGTCTTATCTGTCTCAGGCGGTAATGTGAATAGTTTTAATGATTTTTTTTCAAGCTATGTGGCCATGTTCCAGAAGAGTTTCTCTAAAGATGCCCGTCACAGATGCTGGCAAAACGTCAGGAATAAACTTTTCTAGAACACAGCCACATAGCCTGAAATACCCACAAACAAACAAACAAAAAAACTATGGATGCCGGCCATGAAAGCCTTCGACTTCACTCAGTACTGTGAATATTAAGCATATTTCAAAATAGACACACTTCAGGTTTGTGCTTTGAGCATCCCAAGATCCGTCAAGCAGAGCCTGGTGCAAAAAATACGGTACACACTTGGACTTGAGAGAATTCTCAGCCTAGTACTGTAATTTTAATTTGAGTAAATAGTGCTCTTTTGCACAGACATGTGTTCCTAGTTGCCCTAAGTTTTCTTTATAGCAGCAGTATATTTGAGACAGAAGAGGTCATTTTATTGCAGCTGTTAATTTAAAAAAATGGGATCAGAAAACTTTGTTGATTTACTGCAAGTCACACCCACCATAGTCCTTTGCCCACACTGGGGTAGATAAAGGCAGGGAACTGGTGTATGATGGTTGTAGCAGGATACTGGCAGTATTGCTTGGGCTCTGCTTAAGCCAGCACAGTGTCTTGGGGCAACACTGCTGTGTTTGTATTGCATTTATATCCCACTTTTCCCTGTTGAACATAAGGAATCATACATAAATTGCTCACCTCTCCATTTTATTTCCATAACACTCTCCTTTCAAGTGGGTCTGGTTGAGGAAGAATAAGATGGTATTTCTAAAGTCCATAATAGAAAGGGATATTTCATTTATTGCTGGGGAAAGTATGGCCCTTCAGATGTTGTTGATTCACAACTCACATCGTCCCTCACTACTGGCTATGCTGGCCAAAGCTAATGGGAATTACAGTTCAACAACAACTAGTGGGCCCCTTGTCACTGACTTAAGTGTTTTGTGCAGTGGTAAGCCTTTCTGGAGTCTTACATTTCCCTCGTTGCATGCTGATAGCTCTCTTTCCTTTCTTTACTAAGCACCAGGTTATGAGCCTCCATGTATACAAGGAGACGTCACGGCTCTAGAAACACTGAGCAAGGCGTTTACCTGGGACCTTCCCAGACACAAGTTCTGCCGCCGCTTGTTGCACCTGTCAGTACTGCCACAACCCCAGCTGTGCCATCCCCACCCCAGTGGGACACCATGTCATGTCAAGATCGCACCCAGGAGTTCCTCTCCGCCTGCAAATCTTTGCAAAGCCGACAGGTGAGTTGTCCTTTCATGAGGTATACATGGGACGCAGCTGATGTTGTCTGATCTAACTTTAGGACCAGTTTAGGACTTCTGCCTGGGCTTGGCAGGGGCTGTTGTAAATCATGTCATGTAAGATATGCATATGAGGTATGCTGTAAGCCATTGATATGGAGAATGGTTGTCTATAGACCACTTCTGATCTGCAAACCATCAAATACCAGTCCTTTGCAAGTTTCTGAGAGAGAAACAATTGTAGCCAATTGGAACTTGAAGGGGGAGAAACACTGATCTCTGAAATCAGATAGGCTGCAATATAGGTTAAAGCAGAGCTTCTCAGACTATCAGAACAGTTTTTTGTGGGTTTTTCAGGCTGCGTGGCCATGTTCTAGAAGAGTTTATTCCTGAAGTTTCGCCAGCATCTGTGGCTGGCATCTTCAGAAAATCAGAGCAGTGTTTTTGGATTAAATAAGATGTGACATTATACAGTGTGTGTGTGTGTGTGTGGTAACAGGAACAGTTATGGAGAATGGGCAAGATATAGATGGTAGGTAGGGTGAATGTAACCCTTATCCTGGTTTATCAGCCCATTCCAACAGGTATGGCTTTTCTTTTTCTATTAGTTATGGTCTGCAGCAATTGTCTTTATATATCTTCTCATTTTCAGAATGGCCTTCAGCTCAACAAACCAGTGCTGAGTGCTGTACGTCAGAGAAGTGAATTCACTGTGATGGCCAAGTAAGTCAAAATTAATTTGTTTTCCTCACAAGGACCATTCCAGCAAAAGAAACTATAAAGGGCATGCCGCTGTGGGAGAGCTGAAGTGGCCTCTGTTTTTGAATTGTCTCCTGCCATGCTTATTTCTGGCTAGGTTTCTGATCCTTCATGGTGAGATGATTAGTGCCTAGAACAGACAGCTGAGAAAAGATATGAGAACAAAAGAACTCTAGAATAGCTTCCTTTAATCTAGATGTTTTGGCTATGGTGATATAGCCAGTCAGGGATTATTAATGTCATAGCCGAAAACATCTGGAGATGTTAGGTTGGAGAGGGCTGGTTTATTGCTGAGTAGGGAATCATTGGCCTTTCATATGCATTGGACTTTCGCACCCATAATCTCTAGCTGTCATGACCAAGGGTAAAGAATTGTAGTCCAAAACATTTGAAGCAACAGAGGTTTACCAGCCTTATCCAGAGGCTTCGGTCAGGAGATAAGTTTTGTTGAGAAAGGAAATACAGCAGATATTAGAACTGTATATTAGAGGATGGCGCACTGTTGGTTCTCTGATATGATGTATTTCCAAAGACCATGATTCTAGTTTTTATGCCCTGGCTTGCATTTGTTGCAGTCTAGTGTAGCCCTTCAGATGTCCTTCAACTGCAACTTCCAGCTGCAGTCATCATGGCTAGTGGTCAGGAGTATGCTACACAATACATAAGCAGGAATATGCTACACAATGTATTTTATTCTAATTATTGATGTAAGATGAAACTCAGGAATACTGCATTCCAGAGTACAGTAGTCCCTCGGGTTACGAAATTAATTCGTTCCGCCGCTCCGTTCGTAACCCGAGTAATTTCGCAACCCGAAAAGGCTTTCCGTTAGCGCTGGAAAGCCGCTAGCCACGCTTTGCGGTTTGAATTTCGCGCCGAAAAAAAATTCGTAACCCGAAAAAAATATCGTAACCCGGAACAGTTTTTTCCAATGTAACTTTTTCGTATCCCGGAAATTTCGTAACGCGATCAATTCGTATCCCGGGGCACCACTGTATATCTCAATACTTAGACTTTCATACTGTGTCCCCAAATGGGCAAAACACGTTATCTTGTGGGGGAGTCCTATTGAAAATACTCAGTGTTAGGATCTTTGGAGGAATACGTAGGCACTATACAGTCTATGGGCAAAGAGATACCCTATTTTGCATTGCAGCACCCCTAACCTGATTATTTTTACCCCTAAAGCAAATTGCACCTTCTAGAAGCTGCTTGGGAGTGCAATTTGCCATGTAAATATAATTTAGGGCACTCTAGAGATTATTTTAAAAATGGGAGGGACCAGCTAGTCATTTCCTGTTTCTAGAAAAAAGGGGCATGTAATGCCTAAAACAGGCCGAGATGGGAATTATATTCAAGTGGCAAATCATATCTCACCCACCTTTTGGGGGCAGTTTACAGTTCTCTCCTAGAACATTTTTTGTGTGTTTCAGAGTGGGTATGGTTGCCCATGCTGGGATACAGGGGTCAGTCACTTCATAAACCATTCCCCTTTCCACTGTTTAGCAAAGGCAAATGCATTTTCAGATTAACTGGATTCTTATAATTTGGCATCCAGAGCTCCAGTGATGACAAACAAACAAACAAACAAATAAATGACATAAGACAGGTAGTGAGCAGTATTTTATTTTTATTGTGGTTGATTTGCCAAATCCTTGTGATTCGCAGGCGCATTGGGAAGGACCTCAGCAACACCTTTGCCAAGCTAGAGAAGCTAACAATCTGTGAGTATTTGGAATGTGGATGAGGGGCAGATGGCAATGGGAAAAGGCACCAAAAGTATGTGATTATGGCATCTTTAATGTCATTTGATGTCAGTGAAAAGCTAGAGAGATGTTGGGGCAGAGTAACAAATATATCTAGATGTAGTATGTAGAGAGATCTTGTAGCACTTTTGAGACTAATTGAAAGAAATTGGTAGCATGAGCTTTCCTAGACTAAAGTCTACTTCCTCAGATGGTCCAAATGCATCTGAGGAAGTAGACTGAAGTCTACAAAAGCTCATGCTGCCAATTTCTTTCTTTCAGTTAGTCTCAGAGATCTCTCTACGTACTGATTCTATAGACTAACACGACTGTATCTTTGATATCTACTTGCTGTCTGTGGATACTGTGTGTAGGGTTGAAAAAAAGTCCATGGTTGAGAGCAAACCTTCCCTAGTGCCTTAGCATTTCCTGAAAGCCACTGTTTCTCAGATTGCTGCCTACCATAAGGGAACACTGCTGTAGTGATGTTTCATGTTGGCCAAGAAGTTTGGCCAGTTGCCAAAACTGTTTTAAAGTGAGTAGTGTTCAGGGTTTTTTTAAAGCAGAAATGCCCTCTCTTGGAGCATTTCCAGTCCTAATATGAAAATTGGGAGTGAAAAGAGAGAGTAGGGTTTGGAGCAGTTACGAAGAAACATTAAAGAAGGATTAATGGCTAACGGTCTGACTTTTTACATCCTCAGTGGCCAAGCGGAAATCACTATTTGATGACAAGGCAGTGGAGATAGAGGAGCTAACCTATATTGTGAAGCAGGTAAGGGACTCTATTTGAAGCAATGAGCAAAATTGCAGTAATGGAGTCATCTGTATTTTTTGCTTCCTTTGCCCATCTTCCTCTTCTCTTGCGCTGTATCGAAAAACTTAAGATGTGAATTGGGAAACATAGCAAGTGAGGATGGGGGCTGCCAAAGGGCAGTAAGGTGTTGCTATTGCTGTCTGGGTCATTTGCATCTTCCAAGCCGCCTTCCACTTCAGTATGTCAAATCTGTTTATTTTAAAATACTCCACAGACTGTTTCCAGTTTCTCTGTCTAGCATCTTTCCTGCATGGCAGGGGGTTGGACTGGATGGCCCTAGTGGTCTCTTCCAACTCTATGATTCTATGATCTTTTGGCATCCTGTGTTCCTGCTCCTCAAGCAGTTTCTTTCTCCCAACAGGATATCAACAGCCTGAACAAACAAATCGCACAACTACAAGAGTTTGTCAAGGCCAAAGGCAGCCAGAGCGGGAGACATGTACAAACACACTCAAACACTGTGGTTGTATCGCTGCAGGTCAGGCCTGAGCTAATATTTTGAAAACTATTAACTTGAAAATGTGAGCTTGGCAGGGAAAGCCAAGAGGCTTATTGTACAAGTGTGCATAAGGTATTCACTTTGCAGAATTCAGCTGCTACCTATGCAGAATTCTCATATGCTGGCCTAGAATTTATATAGCATATATACACCTGCAAATTGATCTCATGTATAAGTCGAGGGCAGGTTTTGGGGCCAAAATTATGGATTTTTATATGACCCATGGATAAATCAAGGGTAAAACTTCAGGGCATTCAACAAGTGATATAAAGGATGAGGCAAAGAAAAGCGATTCCAAAGAACTTACAAAAGTCTAGCAGACATAACTGCTTGCACTCACCCTAAAGGTAGATAGATGAGAAAACAGAAGGGTCAGTGCTTCTAGGAAATATTACACTCTTGACTTTTGCCAGGGGATGACTCCTTTTTAAATAAGAGGTACATACTTTGACCCATAGGTAAGCCAACTAAGGTCCCATACAGACAGGCCAAAATGACACTGTTTCGGGTCGCTGTTTAAATGATGCATGCATCCTAAGAGTCCAGAAGCCATGCAAAAGCCATGCTCCAGTCGACTGGAGCGTGGCTTCTGGACTCTTAGGATGCATGCATAGTTTAAACAGCATACCTCCAAAGTGACCCGAAGCAGCTTTATTTTGGCCTGTCTGTATGGGCCCTAAGTTCTTTTTTTGAGTTTAAATTTTTTTTGACTAAAATTTCTAGACTTATGCATGAGTATTTACAATAATCCTTTATTAATTATGATGGGATCAGGCTGAAGGATAAGACATCTGCAAAGCCAAAGATTGGGATGGGAGGAGTAGTGATGGTGTGAGAAGGTTGAGCTGTGTTCTCTGACACAGTGACAGAAGAGTCTGACTTAGACTTCCTTGCTATTTTTTCTTTTCTCCCTATTCTGTTTTCTTTTTCCAGTCCAAGTTAGCCTCCATGTCCAATGACTTCAAATCTGTTTTGGAGGTGCGAACAGAGGTAAGTCACTCTTAATCCTTTTCTCTCCAACTTTTCTGTATAGAAGACACTTATAGGAACATACTAGATTGAGCTCCCTGGAGTATCAGTGAGGCAGCTCTTGGCATCAACCTATACTGAGATTGCATAAAGAGATTGGCAAATTGTGCACCTTCAATTCTATTGCTGATTATGTTTTTCCCATTGGAAAAGAGTGGGCCAGTACACATGTCTTTCAGCTAAATAGAAGCACAGTATAAAGTTCTTATAAGAGTCAGAATCTTTGGAAAAGTTAGATCACCAATGTCCAATACTGCAAAAAACAATAAATAGTGATACTGGTTAATATGCAGGTACTTTGGGATAGTAGGAAAACTAGGCTAACTGATAAGTATTTTCACAAGAAGCTGGAGCCTTGGAGGCAGCTGCCTATATCTATAAGGAGGTACCTATATTGCACATTGAACACAAAGCTTGTTGACTACAGCTTCTGCAAGCCGCTGACCATCCCAATAGGGATTCTTGCAACTGTAGTTCTAAGAAGTAACTTTTCCAAGCTCTGTTTGAACATGAAAGCCACGATGGAACAAATTCATCTAGAAATCTGTTTCCATGGTGGAAATACTAGTATTCCCACCCCCCTGCACTTGTATTAAATGCAATTCATATTCAGAAGCATTGAAAACACCTAATAAGTGTCTTGTCTGCCTGCCTGCCTACTTTCCATACCTTCTCAAGGTGTTTTGCCTGTTCTCTGCTTTTTCTTTAGAACCTTAAGCAGCAGAAGACCCGTCGAGAGCAGTTTTCCCGTGTGCCAATTTCTGCCATGCCCCTCTCTGCAAGTAACCTAAGTGAGTGCATGCAGCCCTCTAATCCTTCGCACAATTGGGAAATGTTACATTTTGTGGGTAGGGGAGGAGATGGGAAAGGCCAAGCCCTTTTACTCTATTGGAACTGTGTTAGGCTTTGACATCACTGGTTGCTTCTACAGGTGGCTCCACTATGCTTCAGGATGAATCACGGCATTCGGGAGATGTGGCTATTGACATGGACAACCGGACCAGCCAGCAATTGCAACTCATCAATGAACAGGTACGTTGGGGTGGGGAATCACAGCCATTTATACTGGAAACAAGGGGGACAGAAAGATAGGACAGACTGTCTGGTTTTCTTTTAGGGCTTGGCCAGTGGTTTGGGATTCTGGGAGCTGAAGTCCAAAACACCTGGAGGGCCAGAGTTTGGACATCACTGTTTTAGGGGTTTATTTTGATTTGTATCGAATGGGCTTGGAGTGGGTTAGTGCCATGGTTCCCCAAATGCAAACATCTCTTTTTCTCTAAAGTCTGAGCCTGTTGTAGTTTAAACGATTTGGAAGGAGAACAAATGAATAAAATGACACTTTTTATAGCTAAACAAAGGAGCTTAATTGACTGCCTATCAGTATTGGTGTATTTATGTCAAGATTTATTTTTAAACATACTTAAAATAATATGGCCTACAGCCAGGCATCCATTAACAGGCAAAATCAGACATGATGTCTCAAAATGCCAAAAACGGAAGCATTTAATTTAGCCAACACATTTTGATCCAAAACATATTTTGCAGCCCTCCTTGTGAGCTTCAAAATAAAATGGAAAAACAGGTAAAATTAACTATATATGTCAGCTCATGAAAGAAAGAATAATACAGATTAAATACAAATTGCTGTTAGGAGTTAAAAGTCTGCAGAGATTTTCTCTCTCTCTCTCTCTAGAGACCTATGTAGACTGTTTACTGTGTGTGTAGAGGCCTTAGGGTAATTTGTGTTTAATCTATATTGTTCTGTCATTTATCATACATACTTATTTCATATAATTTGCAGGCATACTGAGTAGCTGTTGGGCCAAAACATGGCCTGTTAATTTTAAATAAACTGTTTGGTTTTTGGCATGACTTGGTCTTTCTTTGGTTTTATATACATCCTAATGTGCTGGATCCTCTGGACTGTTTGGTTAGTTACCTTTTCAAAGGTTGGGACGGCAGATAAGGGAGGAGGCTGTGTCTAAAGTTTGTAGAGGTTGGATGCTTCTTTGGAAACTAGGAAGTATCTTAAGCATGACTTGAGATTGGAGGGAGGACTTGTGGAATCCTTCACCTGCAACCATGGCCATATTTCTCTTTTCATTTTGCAGGATTCATATATCCAGAGTCGGGCAGACACCATGCAGAACATTGAATCTACTATTGTAGAGTTGGGGTCCATATTCCAGCAGCTGGCACACATGGTCAAAGAGCAGGAGGAGACCATCCAGAGGTAAAGGAAGAAGGGCCAATGGAGAAACACTCTCATTGTTGTCTAAGTGGAGCAGTTTTACTGTATTGTGATGAGTGTTTCAGAGAATGCTTGTGATGAACGTACAGTGAGCCCTTGGTGTCTGCTGAGGTTTGGTTCCAGGACCACCCCCCCATCGATTCCAAAATTTGTGAAAGTCCAGTTGTATACAGTGATGTAGTAAAATGGTCTCTCTTACATAAAATGGCAAAATCAAGGTTTGCTTTTTTTTTTGGGGGGGGGGTTGGAATATTTTGAAGCTGTGGATGATTAAATCCATGGATATGGACAGCTGACTGCAGTAAATACAGTCCATCAGCAGTGAAAGGCTGAACATCCTGAGATGGATTGCTCCTTCCTCTCACTGTGATAGGCAGGAATCTCTCAGGAGTAGCTTCTAGTGAGAGCAATCCCTGTTATGCTCAGTCTTCAGTCCTGCTTCATAAGTTGCATTTTTCTCTTGCTCCTCTTTGCACGATCTCTCTTCTGACAACAAAATAAGGCTCTCTACCTTCCTCCTATTCCTTAGTAAGACTGTCCCAAATGGGAATTTTTCTCTCACGTGTGGGGCTTTTTAATCACTGTGGGCCTTTCCTCATGGGCCAAGGAGGCTAACACAGTTGTATGCAAAGTCTTGTCTCTTTGCTTGTTTGAGTCATGGACCAGACAAGAAGCAAAGTCAGTGAGGAAGTCCAGGCTGGTGAGGAAAAATTCCTCTCTTCTGCAGCATCTTTGCACCTCAGATGCTCAGCCTGTTAGGAGGCCAGGGATAATGATGAGACAGTAGCCACAGCCCTGCTGCCAGCTCCATAAAGGCCAAAAGGGAGGAAACTGTTCCAGCATTTTGGATGATTGTCAGCCCAGGAAAGGAAGACAGCAGGCTCAATCCATGCCACAGCCCTTATGCTGGGATCCTGTACAACTAAGACCTTATTCTCAAACAGCACTCATTTCAGACCTTGGCAATGCAACAACTGAAAGTGAGGCAGGGACCTGGATTTTTGTACCCCACCAACCATGAAAGATAATGTTCTCATATTTCCTTTCTCACTAGTAACTGCAGTGAGTAAATGTGATGTCTAAATTACAGATCCTACTCTTTAGGGATGCCACTGTTTCTCTTCACCTCCCCTCTAATTCATACCCAAGGTGGACAAAGTGCTTTGAAACTGATTATAGGAAAGCAGAAACCATGTTTAAAAGAGGCGGAAACTTGATGTTTCAAAGTTCATGAAGCTTCTCTGTCTCCAGGGCTTCCCACTAGTGTCTCTCTTTTGGACAGACCTCTTTCCTTTGGGCAAAAGAATTGGTAAAAATGATCCCAAGTGGCAGTGATAATCCAAAATGGGGGATCACTAAATTGTTGCAAGTTCCCACCTTTGACTGGTTCAAGTCTGAATGCCTCTCAGTTTCAGTACTAGGTCACAGCTAGTTGTTATCTATTTAATTTCTATCCCACCTTTTCTCTAGCATGGAATTCAAGCTGGCTTACAGACATTTAAAAAAACAGTACAGCTAAAAAACAGAGTGCTTTTCAAAGGTCTGTATCATTCCTGCCTATCTGGGCAAGAGGTACGAATAAGCCATCTCAGGATGTTCATTTTCCCTACAGGAATTGAACATTATCACAGGTAAGAATGTTTCTAATTTTTCTCCCATGTGGCAGCTGTAGACAGAAAATAACCATTGCAAGCCAAAAGTGTATATTTTGGTTATGTGTAAAATTCCTGCAGGCATTCTTATGCTGAGGCAAACACTACTTCTGTGTGCTTCATCTGTCCTTCTTTTTTCCCACCCACAGAATTGATGCCAATGTGGAAGACACTCAGCTTAACGTGGAAGGTGCACACACAGAGATTCTGAAGTACTTCCAGTCTGTCTCCTCCAACCGGTGGCTGATGGTGAAGATTTTCCTTATCCTTATTGTTTTCTTCATCATCTTTGTGGTATTCCTGGCCTGACAGCAGAGGTGGCTCAAATTCCCATCCCCATCCCCACTCCTCAGAGCTGTGTTGGACACTGGACTCTCCTTGTTCTCTGTTGTAGCCAGCACATCACCCACATAGGGCCTGGCACAGAAGGGACCCATGCTTGCCCATTGTGACCTTTGCTGTGGCTGCTGGCATGGAGTGGGCCACCCTGACTGGAGTGCAATATCATTTGGGATTACGCTGTGAAGGGTTTTGCTCCCACCCACCCCTCCATCCCAAATGAGACATGATCCAATGGGTGTGTGTAGTGGGACCAGGATCTGGCAACTCTTTCCTTAACCTATATAATTGGCCTCACTTTTGAGACTCAAAAGGTGTGAACAGAAGCCCTATCCCACTTCTTTTTAAAACAAAAAACATACTAATATGCTAGTCTCCAGCACCTAACATTTAATAGGTACCTTTCTTCCTATATGGCAGGGAGGGAACCACATCTCTTGGGCTCATGAGGCTGAAGTAGCCTGTGCCTTTTGCCCTATCCAGAGGGCTATGCTATTTTTTCTCTTCTCCTACTATCCCATCCCACCATAGAATATTTAAATCTTTTTCTTGCTTGTATTTTCTTTTTCTATCCTTCTGAGCAAGCAAGGATGGCTTTTTCAGCCCTGAAGCAGTAGATTGCTTGACCAGAGAAGCAAGGTATAGTTCTCTCCCACACCCTTTAATAGCTCATTCTTGTCCCTATTTATAGTGAAAAATAAGATTCTTGTCATGGCAGACATATTCAGGCTAAGAATGTCTTCTTTACGTAACAAATCCTCTTAGCCCATGAAGGATAAACATGGCAAGTGTCTATTGTCCTTGCCATCCTTCCTGATGCTTGGGAGGAAAGATACTTGGGCATCTCAGCAGTGTGGCTCTGTAAAAACACTCCACGTGTTGCTGTCCGAAACAGATTCACCCTCATTGCTTCATCTGGTTCTGAAGCATTTTAGACTCGGAATGGTCTCTTCTCTCCCTTGCAGAGAAGAGGGGAAAGTGTTCCTCTGCTCCAATCTTTACACAAATTGATATCCGTACAACTGTTAAGCATTCATCTCCCTGCCATCCCAACCCCCTGGCAATGAAATAGCCTATGATTAAGGACACATCATCTCCTCTGGTTTGGTTATGGCGGCTGAGTTATAAAATCTCTCCCCCAGCCTTATATTCTCTGTGGTGGGATTCTCAACCCTCAGCTGCAATGGCCTTAACATTCCACAGTTATGTTCGACTGCCTAAGAGCATGCATGCTCTTTCAGAGGACGTGGCATGGGGCAGTTGGGGGAGAATGCCTGTTTCTTATTGTCCAACTGCTGTGGATGGTGAGTGGGTTGTTACTAACGCCATGATCTGGAAGAGAGCAGCACTGGTTTATTACCTGTGCTTCAACAGTCTATTAAAATAAGCTTTACTTTTAAAATATATATCAAAGTCTTCTGCTAATTCTTTCTCCTGTATACTAGCCTGGCCTAAATCTGTTACAGCAGGGGTGGGGAAACTTGTGGCATTCCACCTGTTAGACTCAATTTCTGGTCAGTCCTAGCCATTTTGGCCTAGTCCAACAATATCTGAAAGGCTCCATGATCCCCACTTACTAGCTGAGATGCTCCTCAAAAGAGGCTACATCTGAAATTTACATAAAGATGCACTGTGGGTGAAAGTGTGTAGGGACATCTCTTCTGGCACTCCGATTTTAATAATGCAATCCATGCTTTCCCCTTAGAGCAGTAGTTCCCAACCTTTGGTCCTCTATGATTTGGACTTCAGCTCTTATGTCTCCTGACTGTTGGCCAAGTTGGCTAGGGCTTCTGGGAGCTGAAGTCCAAAACAAATGGAGGACTAAAAGTTGGGAACCACTGCTTTAGAGGAGTGTGGCAGAAGGAGCTGATGAGACTAAGGACCATCCCCAGAAATTATGCTTTAAATAGATATTGAGTATTCTGATTTGTAAAAACAAAAAAAGTAATCTAAGTTAGGCAAGAGGTCCAGCTAACTTGGTACTGAATATTCTACTTGTCAGTGGCTTCAAGTATTAGTTAAAAGTAAAGAGGCTTTGTTAACTGACGTATGTATGCCTCAATTGGGAGTCTGGATCTTCTTTTGTCCAATATCTATATGTAGTGGACTGTCTTCCTTATTATGTATTCAGGGGTAACCATGTTGGCCTTATATAGCAAAGTACAATACCGTCCAAACACCAATACTCAGCTTGTTGGGGGCAGTTGACTGACACATTGTAAACCGCTTTGGCAGGGTGTGCTAGTTCGGTATAGAAATGTACTTGCTATTGCTGTTGCTAAAATCCACCTTTATTCGACTGAATAATATCACTGTTTTATAGATTTTAGGTGTTTCTGTACTTCCCTTATAAAGACTCAGGATACTTATTTTCAGTTTTAGTGACCATTTGGCTTGTTTTGATACAGAGTGATAGTGACCAAACTAAAAGGAATGCTGGTGTTTTGTTGATGAGGAAGGAGAGAAACAAAAAATGCAGCTGTGGACAGAGATGCAGCTGTGGACAAGAATGCCTGCTGGATAGAAATTAGGTTATAATTTATGAATCTGAGGATATTCAAAGTTAAGATCTTGGAAGCCTCGTTCCCCAGCCCTGTTTGTTCTGGAAGGTAACAAGCCAGGAGTTTCAGTTCATTCATAATTATATGGTTTTCCATTCCAGCTTGGAAAAGCCTTCATTAGTTTTGCTCCTTAGGAAGAGCTTAATGACAGTGTGTGGGCAGCATTTCCTTTAAAATAGAACCTGCTTGCAAACTCTGAATTCAGGAGAATTCACACTTAGTGTTTTGTTTTGCTAAAGTAGGCAACATCATCAGTTTACTATTCAGAATTCCCAGCATACTTCTTCTCCTGTGAGAGCTCCCACAGTTACACTGATAATGAAACTGGATTGTAATTAGCAAAAGGTTGGGAAATCCTTACCTGTGCAGTAGTTTTGTACTACAACTCACATCAACCCCACCCTGCAGTGTCTGTAGTGATAGTGGGAACTGTACTTCAAAATGACCAGAAGGCAAAAACATTCTTCTTTGTGGTCTCTGCGAATCACACGAATGGGTTTGTTCTGTGCCTGTGCACACATTTGTGTGAATTCGCAGATGACAACTTGAAATACCATTACAAATATGCAGTATGTCCATCCTCACCTTACTTCTATTTTTCCATCTTTTTGAATCAATGTGGTTTTGACATGCAGTGACATTTTGGTCACAGAGGCTTGTGGTTATACTTCAGCATAATCGCCCAGCAAGAGCCTGTAAGTTTTGCCTAAGGACACAGACTGTTTTGACAGCAGCTGGATTTTATATTGTTAAAAACCTGAATTATCAACTCTCCCTTCCCCCTTTAGTAACCCATGGAAAGAAAACTTAGGCCCCATACAGACAGGTCAAAATAAAGCTGCTTCAGGTCACTTTGGAGGTATGCTGTTTCAATGATGCATGTGTCCTAAGAGTCCGGAAGCTGCGCCAAAGCTGCGCTCCTTTCCTTAGGACAGGATCATGACTTTGGCATGGCTTCTGGCCTCTTAGGATGCATGCATCATTTAAACAGCATACCTCCAAATTGACTCAAAGCAGCTTTATTTTGCCCTGTCTGTATGGGGCCTTAGTTTTGTGACCACAGCCACTTACTTTTCACCTTAAAATTGTGACAAAAGTCAAACATTCCCTGCTTGCTTAGTTTAACATTTTGCCCAATGACAAGTTCTGGAGACTAAATAAAACCTGTACAGACTTTTGAGTTAGCCTAATAAAATTATTACACTTTTTTTCCTATGGAATTTTTCTTTTGGAGAATACTGTTGCTTTTAATTTGTGTGTGTTGGAATGCACTAAATGATGTACGGCTGGCGATCCTACTACAGTGGAGGATGATTTTCTCCCACTCCTCTCCCCGTTTAGTAGATAAAGCTAGTAATAGAATCTTACATGCAGTTGTGGAGTAGCTTATACTCTACCTAAGGTGGTTGTTGTTGAAGAGCCCTGATGGCACAGTGTTTAAATATCTGTATGGCAGCCACTCGCTCATAAACCACAAGGTTGTGAGTTCAATACCAGCCAAAGGCTCAGGGTCAACTCAGCCTGGAATCCTTTTGTAGGTGGTCAAAAATAGGAGAGAGAAAAAGCAAGAAATATGCTATGATGATGAAATTGATATAGGAGAATAACAAATTGTAATTCGGAATTTAAATGTTTACAACATTACTGAAGAAGACGATTAAGTTGAAAAGGCCTCAAAACTCTGGAGGTAGCCATCTGCTTCCAGTGTTAGTATCAATGCTACTTGCATCAATGCTACCAGTGCTTCCTCTACCAGTTATATACTGCTACCTTGATTACCAACAGTTTGGAAGTGTAATCTTCGCAAGGTGGCTTATCTTGGTTCTCTAGGACACTGCCAGCATTGCCGGGCTTCTTATTGAATTAACATTACTGGGATATTCACCCAATTGACTGTTATGAAGTCACTGGAGTAAACAGAAGAATTGGTCATAGCACCTTATATCCTTGCAAGGTGGTTTTTTTTTTTTTGGTTGAACTCTTTATTTACATTTGTTATTCTCCTATATCAATTTCACCATCATTTCATGTTTATTTAGAATCATTCAATTGGTTTAAAATTGTTGTAGCATTCCTTTATTCATAAACATTGTACTTAGTGATATATCTATTTCTTGCTTTTTTCATCCTATATTTGACCAGTTACTGTGTAAGCCTCCTGTTGTGTTGGTATCCTTTTGTACTAAAATGAGTACCCAGCTTGTTGGGGGCAATTGGCTTACGGTAGAGAAATGTACTTGCTGTTGCTGTTGTTGTTGTGACGCTGTAGGCTGCCCCTTTTCTGCTTCCCAACCCTGGAAGAATTGCTTCTCCTGGAAGTCTCATACTGCAGGGGTCCCTTTGCTATTTAAGGTGGTTGTGTACCTTCCAGTTGTTTCCACCTTTCAGCGATTCTTAAGGCAAAGCTATCACATGGGTTTCTCAGCATGATTTGACTGCCCTCCAGTCCTTAGGACTGGAGCATGGCTTTTGGACTCTTAAGATGCATGTGTCATTTAAACAGCATACCTCCAAAGTGACCCAAAGCAGCTTTATTTTGGCCTGTCTGTTTGGGCCCAAAGGTATCTGTTAGGGTTCATTAAAATCAAGCCTATAGTCATGCAGATTAAGTCTTCTGTAAAGTAGAACACGCATCTTCAGGTGTGCTGTCTTTATGTTATTTGGTGTTAGCTGCCTTCAGGTTGACCTCAGCTCATGGCTACCCTGCGAATGGGATGCCTCCAAGCCCCACTGTCCTCTGCCTCTCTGCTCAAGTCTTGTAAGCCCAGGACCATGACCTCCCTGACTATGGCTTCATTTACACTGGAGAAATAACCTGGTTTGGCACCGCTTTAAGAGCTCCGCTCTGGGCCTCACAACAAACTCCAACTCCCAGAATGCTATAGCCTTGAGCCAGACAAGTTAAAGCGGTGCCAAACCGGGTTATTTCTCCAGTGTGGATGCATCCCCTGTATGTGCTCTTCCACTCTTTCTGCTTCCCTCCACCTTTCCCAGCATTTATTTCTTTTCCAGTGAGCCTTCCTTCTCATGAAGGAAGTACGACAGCCTCAGTTCTGCCATCTTGGCTTCCAGGGAGAGTTCAGGCTTGATCTTCTTCTGGGACCCATCTGTTTGTCCTTTTGATCATCAGCAATCTCCTCCAGCACCACATCGCCAATGAATGGCTTCTCTTCCTATCCGCTTTCTTCACTACTCTCACTTCCATACATGTTGATGGGGTATACGATGCCTTGGACCATTCTAACTTTTAAGTTATAGTACATCATTACAGTGTTGTTTCAGGAGATCCGACCAGAGGGACCCAGAAGTACAAGAGAAATAGCAAATTTATTTAAGCCGGTTTTGCTTCAGGGGAGTCATTTCTCAAAGCCTGAAGACCCCACCAACATGTGCTCCCACCTTTTTATATGGATTCATTTTATATGGATAGTACAAATGAGGCAAGGCACACTCTCTCAGCCTCAAGGGAAGGCCATGGCAAACCTCCTCTGAACAAGTCTTGCTAGGAAAACCCCACAATATGTTTGCCTTAAGGTCACCATTAAGTCAGAAACACGTTGGAAAGCACACGACAACAGGTTCAGTTCACTAATATAATATAATGGTCGCCAAACGGCGCTCTTTAAGGGCTTTTGGATCCCAGCTCCCAGAATCCCACACCACTGGCCAACATGGTTGAGGTTTCTGGGAGCTGAAGTCCAAAGGTCTCTTAAAGGGCACCGTTTGGGGACCACTACATTATATTATATTAGAGGATATTGGACTCCAGCTCCCAGAATTCCAGTCCATTGGCTAACATGGCTGAGGCCTCTGGGAGCTGAAGTCCAAAATTCTCTTAAAGGGCACCGTTTTGGAGACCACCGCTTTACTGTAGAGTTAAACAGCGCGCGCATGCGCCGTCGCGCAAGTCGGGAAGCAGCTCAGAGGGGCGCATACGTAACGCGTCACACTTCCGGGGCGTCGCTGACGTCAGCGCGTCGGAGTTTGGAGCATGCGCAGTGCGTCTTCGTCGTGAGGGTGGTGGGCGCTCGACGTTTGTGTCTCTAGCTCCGACTGTTCGTTCCGAAAGGAGAAGCGTCGAGCGGAGGAACTCGTGAGGAGGTCGTCTCCCTCGATGGCGGACGGAGGAGGGAAAGGAGGCTACAGCGGTGAGGGACGGAGGAGGAGGAGGAGGAGGAGGCGGCGGCGGCCTCGCGGAGACCAAGCGGGAGGGGACTGGCAGCCATGGGGGAGGGGAGGAGGAGGAGGAGGCCGGGATTGGCGCCCGCACTAGGAACACTAACCCACTTGGGCACCGCCTTGAGGGCCACGGCTCCGTGCCAGAGGATTCTGGGACATGTAGTTGTTGAGGCGCCGCAGCTCCCTCTAGAGCAGGGTCCCCAGCCTTTGGGCCTCCCCCAGATGGTTTTTGGGACTTCAGTTCCCAGAAGCCCTCCGTCAATAGCCTCATTGTTCCCCCGGTCAGTAGAGGGCCATAGGTGGACTACCACTTATGGGCAGGCCTTCCCCAATGTTTCCCTATGGGCAGATATTCACCTATTGTTCTCTATGGGCAAATATTCCCCAATGTATCCCTATAAGCTTGTATTCCCCAATGCTTCCCTATGGGCAAATATTCCACTACTGTATTGTTTTCTATGGGCAACTATGCCCCAATGTTTCCCTATGGGCAGATATTCCCCAATGATTCTCTATGGGCAAGTATGGTTTCCCTATGGGCAAGTACTGTCATTGGTTTTAGTATTTCCCAAGAAAACCTTGCCAAAAAACCCTCACAACTGAGTCTCAAAGGAACTTGGGATTGAGTCCCCAAGAACTACAAAGCCATGGCCAAAGTCACACTCTCTCAGCCTCAAACGATGACCAGGGCAAGAGATGGACTAAAACCAATGACAGTCCTTGCCCATAGGGAAGCCATACTTGTTAATAGAGAACTACTGGGGAACACTCGCCCATAGAGAATCATCGGAAGATACTTGCCCAATGGTTCACTAGCACTGGTTCTCAACCTTTGGGTGTCCTCCACGTGTTTTTGGGACTTCAATTCCCAGAAGCCCCCCAGTCAGTAGGCTCATTGTTCAGGGATTCTGGGAGTTGAAGTCTCAAAAAAATCTCTAGAGGACCAAAGGTTGGGAGCCATTGCTCTAGAGGACATCCTTTTAAATGTCGAAACAGGGCTGCCTTGCAGGGTCAGCCAGATGTCCTCCGTTCCAACCTTTCGGTCCAGATGGAATTCCCAAATGCCCTCCGCTTTGACTAAGAAGCATGGATTTATATGTGTATGAGCCTTTTTAGCTTTCTTTAGCTCATGTCTTATATTGAGCCTAAGGAGCATGCATTTATATTTATGTGAGCTTTTTTTGGGCTTTCTTATGGTTATGTCCTTCTTTCCCTCTGCTTTTTGGCCCTAAACAAGGAGGTTTTCTTCCTGCAAAGGAGGACATGGCACCCCCAAAATGTAAACAATGGTCCCCAAACTGTGCCCTTTAAGAGACTTTGGACATCGGCTCCCAGAAGCCTCAGCCGTGTTGGCCAGTGGTCTGGGATTCTGGGAGCTGAAGTCCAAAATCCCTTTAAAGGTCACAGTTTAAGGAGCACTGATTTCTGTGAAGAAACCCTCACAGAAATATGAATTCATGCTTCTTAGGGTTGAAATGGAGGATGTTTTGGAATTCCTCCTGGACAGAAGGTTTTGTTTCTTTTGTGTATTATTTATTTATTTATTTATTTACGGTATTTATATTATTATTTTTAATTAGACGGTTCCCTGCCTTCAGGCTTACAATCTAAAATGACAGACACAAAAGGAGAAGGGAATGGTGGTGGGGAAGGGATCAGGTCCAGCAGTTCTTCCCTCCCTCTGAGGCCTGGACCAAGGCAGATGGATTGGAGGGAGGGCTCTGCTTCTTAATCTAGGCCAGGCCAGATGGAGCTGGGCCTGCATCCCAAAACCTGTTATAGTTTAACAATTAGAGCTTCACATAGTAAAAACAATGTAAAATTACAAACATTAAAACCACAATAAGAAGGTTGAAAGGTAGGTCAGGTCCTGGAAAAGGAGGACGTTCAGTCACTTTGCTATCAGGTCACCTTTTAACCTTCTCTTCTCCAGGCTAAACATATATATCTCCCTAAGCCTCTCCTCATAGGGCTTCATGATTTCCAAACCTTCCACCATTTCAGTTGCTCTCACAGAATCATAGAGCTGGAAGAGATCTCTAGGACCATCCAGTCCAACCCAATTCTGCCATGCAGGAACTCACAATGCATCCCCAACAGATGGCCATCCAGCCTCTCTTTAAAGACCTCTAAGGAAGGAGACTCCACTACACTCTGAGGAAGGAGTATGAAGTTCCTTCTAATGTTGAGGTGGAATCTTTTCCTGTAGCTTCCATCCATTGCTCCATGCCCTGTTCTCCAGAGCAGCAGAAAACAAGCTTGCTCCATCCTCAATATGACACCCCTTCAAATTCTTAAATAAGGCTATCATATTACCTCTTAACCTCCTCTTCTCCAGGGTAAACATCCCCAGCTCCCTAATTCTCTCTTCATAAGGCATGGTTTCCAGACCCTTCACCATTTTGGTCACCTTCCTTTGGACACACTCCAGTTTCTCAACATCCTTTTTGAACTGTGGGCAAATCACATTCTCTCAGCCTCAGGGGAAGGCAATGGCAAACCTCCTCTGAACAAATCTTGCCAAGAAAGCCCCATAATTTGTTGTTGTTCACCACCTTTGAATCAACCTCATTCTTCCTCTTTGTCTACTGCCCTCCGCCTTCCCCAGCATCATTGTCTTTTCTTCTTTTTTGTCTTGTATGTAGGTTTTATTTAATTCCTTACATCTTACATAAACAAGCAAACTTACAAACCTACACACTTAAATACCTTCATCATACAGGACACTCATCCCTCCACATTCGCTGGGATTTGGGGTACAGGACCCTTGTGAATTTGGAAAAACCGCAAATAACAAAAACATATGTTTTAACCTGAGAGAACACCTGTCTAGGAATCTCTAGGTCATTCAGTGCGACTTTTGGTTAAAGTTGACCATAGAGTTGTGTTGGAGGACCTAGATATTCCTAGAGAGAATGTATTAATAAAATCCGCAACAAGTGTACTTGCATTTACTAGTAAAAGGACATCCTAATCCCTTCTTTCTGCATACAAATTAATATTTACCTCACTACTGTTTCTCTGCACATCTCATGGGCCTCATACAGACAGGCCAAAATAAAGCTGCTTTGGGTCACTTTGGAGGTATGCTGTTTAAATGATGCATGCATCCTAAGAGGCTGGAAGCCACGCCAAAGCCACACTTTAGTCCTAAGGACCAGAGCACAGCTTTGGCGCAGCTTCTGGACTCTTAGGATGCATGCATGCACAATTTAAACAGCATACCTCCAAAGTGACCCGAAGCAGCTTTATTTTGGCCTTTCTATATGGGGCCATTGTTACTCTTTCTGATTGAGGAATTAAGCATTATTGTCTTTTCTAATGAATTGTGCCTTCTCATGGTGTGGCTGAAGTATGACAGTCACCTTGGCTTCTAGACAGAGTTTAGGCTTGATCCATTCAAGGACCAATTTCTCTGTCTTTTTGGCAGTCCATAGTATCCTCAGCACTCTTCTCCAGCACCACATCTCAAAATATTTTGATTTTCTTCTTATCTGCTTTCTTCACTGCTTTTTTCATCTCTCACATCTAGACATCGGGTAGCCATATGTCGGAAATGACTTGAAGACACACAACATAGCGTAGCGATTAGAACACTGGAATACAACTCTGGAGACCAGGTTTCAGTTCCCAGTTTGGCCATTAAGCCCACTGGGTGACCTTGGGCAAGGTGCATTCTCTCAGCCTAACGGCAAGGCAGTGGCGCATCTCCTTTGAAGAAACTTGCTAAGAAAATCCCATGATAGGGTCATCATAAATCTTAGGGTCACCATAAGTCCGGAATGACTTGAATGATAGCAGCAACAGTTAGCGGTCAATCTGCTGATGATGTCTCTACAAAAATACCATTGGCTTCTTGTTTTGACGGTTGCAGTTTGGGTTCGGCCATTGTGCCAAATTGAATTCGAGATTCAAATTCTTGTTTGGCAAACGGATTAGCGAATGAAATTTTAAAAAGCCAAGGTATCCTCTGACTGTTAGGACATTCTGTGGAATGTTGCAGTTGTTGGTGTATCCAAGGGGTGTTTGTGGTTCTTAGGTAGAGAATTATAGGGCCTCCACAATCTGCAATCCCCAGGATTCCATAGTAATGTCCATTAAAGTGGAATCAAATGCTAAATATGTCTAGTTTGAAAGGGCCAAAAGGAGAATTTATAATGGTGTCCAGTTGAACATTTTAAGAGAAAGAGTCATGTCAGAATGTTGTTGCAGAGAAAATTCTTCAGTCTCTTTTGGTCACTTGGAGGAGCCCTGATGAATCAAAGCAAAGGCAAATCTTGTCCAAATTACACTGCAGAAATAACCCAGTTTGAAACTGCTTTAACTGCCCTGGCTCAGTGCTAGGAATTCTGAGAAGCTTTGCAAAACAGCCCTCTCTGTCAGAGACCTCTGGTGCCACAATAAACTACAGTTCCCAGGATTCCCTAGCACTGAGCCAGGGCAGTTAAAGCAGTTTGAAACTGAATGATATATGCTATCCGCTGTGTGTTTTGGACCCTAGTCCAATATTCAGTTATGGTTTACCAGGTGCCTCTGGGAAGCAGGGCCTGAAAGCAACAGCATCCGCCTGTTCATGTTCTCTAGCAATTGACATACAGAGGCTCATTATCTCTGAAACTGGATGTGTCAGGTGTGGTTGTTTGTTTGGTTGCTTTGTCTACGATCTTTTACATAAGTGACCTGCCTGGTGACTGCCTCCTGATGGTTTAGTTTGTCATCCTTGTGTAGAACATGATGATCGTGTGGGTGGAGGAGGAGGTGGAGGAGGTGGCGGCGGTGGCAACAGAGGCTTCCCTGGACGGAGGAGAAAAGGCCGGGGGCCCTTCCGAGGAAAAATGTACAGTGAAACGAACCACCATCAGCGGAATTGGAGCAGTGCAGGTCCTGGTCCTCACAACTGGCTGGAGGAAGAGGATGGAGATGTTCTCATGAGCGATGCACATGATGTGCTGCGATCCCGCTAGTGAGTAAAATGTTCTGTTGGCAATAAGTAGATGTGGTTCAGCCTGACGGCAGGTTACTGCTACTCACCCCCAGTTTCCTTTTTGTGTGTGTGTGTCAAAGTAACATATTTCAAGAGGAGATGCCAAAAAACACACTAAATATAAATAAAGTTTGGGGTGTGTCGCTTTTCCTTTTCTGTACCTGACTGTCATTTTCATGTAAAACTCAAAATTATTGTGCATCCTTGTCAGATTATTAGGGATGCTTGAAGATTTGGGTAGTCCATGTTCCAGAGTGAACTCACACTTGACAAATCTTGCAATGTGTAGGTTGGGCCTGGCCTACTTCAGAAGACACATTCCTATATGAATTCTGTATGACAGTTTGTGAGCCGTTTTTTACCCCTTTCCACGTTTTTCTTCCATTGAATCCGGCTGTTTGGAGCAGCTGGAAATGGAAATGGCTTAGGAAGCACAAATGATGATCATGTGCCATCCCTCTTTTTTTTTTTAATTATTATTATTATTATTATAGTTTATTTCTTTAGTGCTGTAAATGTACACAGCGCTTTCCCTCTTAGCATCAAGGAAAGCGATTGTCTACCCATACAATGTCCTTTTGAGGAATATTACATTATACTGTACAATCCCATCTGAGCTGTTCTGGTGCCATTTCAACCCTCATGTACCTCTTCTGCTTATTGCTGTCCAGGTGGCTAGATCCCAGTAAAAAAAGGCGAAAGAGGTTAAAATGTACCTTTCAGACTGCCATGCAAAATATACAGTGGGTTTTTTCCTTCTCAAAACACGTTTTTACAAAAATCTGCTTGTAGAAAGATGACAGGCTAGACTATTAAGCCATCAAAAGTGAAACTAAAAATCAGGTTTAGACAAACTGCTACCAACACTAGGAAAGAAAAATTCATTATTTTCTTGTTGAAGATAATTTTAAAAAAGAGTGGGTTTTAAAAAAAACAATTGTCCCAGTCTGTAAAGAAAAGGAAAAAAATCTGTGACATTTTTTATGAGTAAGCTATCTGTGTTTGCAATTTTTCACAAGTCTTCTAACCTCAAAAGAGGTTTCTGCAATTCTTCCAGGTAAGGTAAGTCAACAGTCTTTTAGTTTGTCATTTGTTTAAAGAGAGGGGGCAAATAAATGAATACGCTCATGGTGTGTTGAGTGTTGGACCAAGAATCCAGGAAAACAAAGTACAAATCCTCACTCAGCCATAGAAACCCACTGGGTAATCTGGGGCCACAATTTCTCAGTCTAAGGAGAAGGCCATGTTAAAGCTCCTCTGAATGAATCTTGCCTATTCAGTCGACTTGAAGACACACAGCAACAAAGAGGCAATATGGTCACATGTTGATCCACCTGAAGACGTGGTGTTGAACCCTATTTTTAATGCTATGCTTCATGATGTCACTAAATCGGTATTTAATGTTACTTTATAAGTTCTTCCATATAATAGTAAGAATAAGGTGGGGTTGTAGTGAGCCTTGCTTGCCTAACCAGGTTCAGGTTTTCAGCTGTGACAGGAGAGAGAGTGTGTGTGTGTTTTGCATTTTCCAAAATGAAAAACTAGAGCTATCTGACTTACTTGCTCATATAATACTTAACTGGATGAAAAATTGATGAAGTTGAAAAAAGACAATAGGAATTCATTATTCACAATTTGGAAAAAGGAGTAGAATGCTAATTGATCTATATTATTAGGAAAGTTTGAGTGGATAATTATCACTGTACTCTCTGTGCAGCATTCTTTGATTGCTGCAAGGAGGAATCCACACAGTTTGAGTTACATCCATCACCTCATTCTCATTTACAAAAAAGTGGTTTGCAATCTGAATCAATGGATCAGTCTGACAGCAGAGCGTGGTTTCCACTACATTTGCCCCAATTGCATTTCCCCCCCTATAAAATAACCCACTTGTGGTTCATATTCACGAATGAATCAGTTAAAAATGGACCCGCTCCAGCTGGCCGAAGGGCAAATTTAAATCGATTCCGATCAGCATCTGATTCACATTTGCACAGAATCAATTTATCCAAAAAGATGTGGAAAACAGCGTCAAAAAGATGCAAGTTAAATGTGTCTAGCGCGTGGCCCCTCTCACTGAATTGGTTTAGCAATTCAATTTAGGTGGGAACCAGGTCATTTGAACCAATTCAAACCGAATTGCGATCCGGTTTAAAAGGTAGTGGGAATGAGGCCCAGACAAAGGCAGGGAATCATATGGCCTAAAGCTTTGCTGACAGATTACTTCTTGTGGCCTCTCCTTCCAGTTTTCTTCCACTTGCACTGTTGTCAAAGCAGTTAATACTACTTCGTTGTCCAGACAGCTACCCTGTGAAGTCGAATAACATGTTAATCTGCAAGCCTATTCATTGAGCAGAATCTTGGGGTTTGCATATTGGAATTAAATACGTTGTGTATGCTTTATACCATTTTCCTATTCTTTAGCACTCCTTATGGACAGCGTCCAAACCGACCAGATCGGGGAAGTCTAAGCAATGTTAATCTCACAGTGAGACGGAATCTGAATATTCCCGACCGGAATGTTCCCAGGAATACCGCCAACAAGCAGTCCTGGTATAAGATTACGGTGAGTCATATATGGAAAGGAGATGAAAGCGGAAGTAGGGAGGGATAGTGATAACAATCCAATAAAGTGCATTTTCAAAAAATCAAAGACAGTACAATAAAAAATAAGAACATATAAACTCTGAACCAAGAGCTAGAATTAAAATACATTAAGTTGAGTCCTACTTTAAGTGCTGTCTAAATTTTTTAAAAATCATCACCTGACAGCAAAAGTGTATTGGAAGAAAAGGCTATGTAGGTCTCCATAGAGAAGACAATGCCACAGTTTAAATGCAACACTTGAAAACTTCCTTCCCTGTGTTTTTGCCTGATGTGACATGAGTTTTGGCTGACTGAGGAATACCTCTCTGGAATTTACTGATCACTAGGGCAGGCTGAAACAGGAAAACCCTTTCCTTTGGGTAACCTGACCCCTCCAAGCCATTACGGGTTTTACAGGTAATTGATAGCACCTTTGATTTGGATGCAGAAACAAACCAGGCACCAGTGTATCTGTACTGAGGAATTATGTGCTCCCTGGACAATAGTCTGTCTGCATGGTGGTAGGACTTTTTAAACAAGGAGCTTTCCACTGCCTCTTTTGGGCTCAGTGAAACAATGTGGCCTTGTCATGATACAGTATTCCCATTTTTCACTTTACCCACTTGTCTCCCTCTGTTAGATATAATAAATCTGAGAGGTTAGGGATTGAGGATATAGGTGGTGGATCTCACGACCCCCTTGAATGTTCCAGGTTTAAGGTTCAACCCTTCTAGTGTAGGAGAAAAATTCTTCCCTTTCATGTATTAAAAAAAATCTAAGTGGCTGATGAACTCAGTTATAAACTAATTTTCTTTAAAACCTTATTATTACTGATTTAGATGTGCTGGAGTTAACTGTCTCCTCTGTCATCGTTTTTCAGATTCCCTATGGAAGGAAATATGAGAAGGCCTGGTTGATAAATGCCATTCAGAACTTGTGCACCATCCCCTTCAGCCCAGTAGAGGTAAGGTGAAGCATGAGCATGTTCTTTCCAGTTTTTTCCTTTTTTTTCCAGACCCCCCCCCCCCCCCCCCGAAGCCACTGTGTTTGATGTGTCTAGATTTCTACACCAGCATTTTGCAAACTGTGATAGGCCCTTTGGATATATTGAACTATACCTCCAATCATCCCTGTTCAGCATGAGGGTGATGGGAGTTGTCATCCAACAAAACTGGTCAGCTGTGGAAGCCAGCCATGCACCAATTGGCAAGAGGAGACGATATATAGCATTCTCTACCTCTCTCTTCTTCAGTCAGTATTTTGCCAGTGATGTTCTGAGGAGAATGCTCTAAGAGGGTTAGAACATGCTGATGGGGACAGAAGTTCTATCTTTTATGGCGTCCCCTTTAACTAACATTGTTGTGGCAGTCATGGCTGGTGGAAAGTTGTTCTCTTTCTCCAACCCACATCAAATAATTCAAGCAACATATGCTAGGGCTCCATAGCTTTTAAAGTTAGGTTCCTCCTCTGTTTTTTTAAAGCTATTTCACACTAATCAGTTTGTTTCCCTTCACAGTTTCACTATGCCAGTAATCGAGTACTGTTTTACGTGGACGAAGCTGCTGTGGCCAATGCCCTCAAACAGGCATCAAGGAGGATTGTTGCACCAGATGGCTACAAGGTTTGTTTGTCATTTGCCCTGAAGGGCAGGGTGGTGAGAACAGTAAGGAAGAGTTAAAGCAATGGTTCTCAACCTTTGGGCCTCCAGATGTTTTGGACTTCAATTCCCAGAAGTCCCAGTCAGTATTCTCATTGTTTAGGAATTCTGGGAGTTGAAGTCTCGAAAATCTAGAGGACCAGTTGTTGGGAGCCACTGGGTTAGAGAAAGCAGGTTCAGAACAGTGGAATGTTAGTGGACAGTTTCAGATTTGACCCATTATTACCCTTTCCTTGTCCTGTAGCAAGATTGGCATCCTTGTCTTGGGCAGAGTTCCCTTTGCTGGCTTAACCTGCAACATCTTGTCACCACAGCCTCATGTTGTCCATTGTTTCAGGTGGTGCTAATCGTGAACCCGTGCCCTCCGCCCGCGAGTGTCTATCGTGATCTAAAACCAGAGGAAAATGAGCAACTGAAGGTGAGTACAATGTGTTGGAGCTCTGCTTTTATCATTCCATTTGCTAGTCAGCCTTATGTTCCTAAATTGGGATGTATTAAGTGCTTTCTGTGAGCCTGTCTTAAAGAGTTTCAAAGAGTTTGGGTATTCTGTATTTGGGTCTTGTGTATTTATGTGCTCTTCTCTCCTCCATCAGCTTTGTTGTTTTGGTGGGGGTCGTCCTCCCCCCCCCCCAAATTCTCAATATTCATTAATTCTGTTTTGTTTTGTTTTTCATTCACACTTTCAAAACTGCCAGCAATCTGGACCGCTTGATAGCAAAATTACTGATCAAAACAGATTAGAGGAAGGTTGACCCAGAATCTAAGAGGATTCTGATGCTGGGGGGCAATGGAAAGGTTCACAGGGGAAAAGTCTGGTGGGGTGGAGGCAATAATGTGTTCATGAAATGTAGTTGAGAGATGGAGAAAATGAAAAATTTTAAGATTTCCAGAATTTACAGTAATATGAGGGGGGGGGGGGACTTAAAAAATGCAACGTTAGCATCCTTTACAGACTGGAAGTTATTTTCTTACTTTCAGGAATATAACACATTATATTTGGCATAAAAGTATCTTGTTTGATATATTAAAGTATAATTTATTCTGGGGAGGAAATTACAAATCGAATTGACTGAAGTGTTTTTACAAATGGAGCTAAAGGGTCCTGAACTACAGTATAAGGAAGATCTTCACTTTTGTCAGTTTATGAATTCTTCCTGTGTTGATTTATGTATTTGCAAATATGTATAAACTGTTTGAATTCAAAAATTTCAAAGACAGATGTATTGGGGCAAGATAATATGTACATAACATACAAATAAATATACATTATTTATGAGGTCCAAAACATAGTGGTTGGTAGGACTAAATGGGGACTGCTCAAATAACTGTGGTTTTAGTGACTAGGAATAGTTTGGATACATGGAAGTTTTCCACTTTGAATCTGAAGCATTCTGGACCAGCTGCAGTTTCCATAGCACTCTAAGGGCAGACCTACATAAAATACATGCAATAGCCTTGAGGTTGCCAATGTATGGATCACAGAATGTAAAGCATTCCTGTCCAAGTGCACCCACAACTAGCATAACAGCCAAAGTTGATAAAAAGCACTGTAAACCACTAATGTCACTTGAGCCTCCAGGATTGTGAGGAAAAGAAATAGATCCCTTTGGGGAAAAATAAGTGGACTGAATCTGACAGCCTCCCTCAGCAGAGTTTGGAAGAAGTAACCTGCCTCATTCTTTCATACCTCTCTGGCTGCAAGGGACTGAAGTAAAAAACAAAAAGGCAGCTTTAGGTTACAAACTAAAGAACTTTACTAATTGCTTTTAGAATGCACATATGCTTGAAGCACCTACCTCCTAATTAACTAATGAAAAGGTTAGGTAAAAAGATCTCCAGTGAACTTAAAACTAACGAATCATCTTAAAGCTGAAGACAAAGGAAAGAGAAAGGAAGAGATAGAAAAGGGGGAGTTTTTATATGACCACTGACCCTACTGTTTCCACAGGTCCCATGGTCTGGTTGCTTACATACACACAGTGTTTATGAACATGCATTCAATATATAGAAGAGCAAATGGGGAAGCCTGAGCTATAGAACTCAGAATATGTATAGTCATGCAATGTAAAATCTTCGGTTGGTCTAAATGAAAAGAGGGGTAAGAGTTGATTTTTCAACAAGGATGAAGTGAGACTCGGTCTTTCATTTGTGTTGAGAAAGGAAGAGCGTTTTCCTGCTTTAGCTTCTGTTTCATTATTTGACGTTTTCTTTCTGCTTGCAGCTTTGCATGAGTAAAAGATATGATGGTTCCCAGCAGGCTTTGGATTTGAAGAATATTCATGCAGATTCAGGTGAATCATGATACCTGTTTTCTTTTTTTTTCATTGCTGGGGATGCTTTTCTAGAAAACTAGAATTAAGATTGGTGTTATCCTTCATTTAGAATGGGTAAGCAAAACACAGTCTATTAGCCCCATGGTTTTGTGGCCTCTAGGGTTAGTAGCATGAAATTTTGGTAACTTGACAGTAAAATAAAGGCTCCTCAAGTGCCTTATTCTAGCAAGAAAATTTGATTTTGGAAGTTGGAAGTAGTTTCCCCACAACATTTCATTGCTGTGCGCCTTGAAGTACAGCTTGCAGTGGGATCCAGGGGCCCAGAATTTCCTGTGGAGCCACTGAAGTTCCCATCCTCTGACTTTAGAGTGAACACCTAAGGGTAGAGAAAACAGAATAATCCCTCCCTTGACTCAGAATTTACTTTTCTTAGGGCAAAGATCTTGTCCTAGACTCCTGTTGAAGACACCATCTTGTCTGTGATGGGTTTCTGGGGGCATATGGCTAGGAAGAAGTAAAATTAATACTACTTTTTTGTTCTTCAGATCTAGTAGCACAAAACATTGACATGGTGTTGAGTCGCCGATCCTGCATGGTAGCTGTGCTGGAGATCATTCAAGAGAACATCCCTGAGGTCAGCTGTTTTCCTTCCTTCCTTCTTTACATTCCACCTAATGCTTTGGGGTTGCTAGTCTTCTCAAATGTCAAGCTAAAAAGTTCCCATTTAAAGAATATAGGCCTATTCAGAATTGATGTGACCAATGAATAAGTCGAGGGTAAAACTTAGGGAAATCTAACAAATTATGTAAAGGAGGAAGCAAAGGAAAACAATGCCGAAGAACTTACAAAATTCCAGCAGGCATAACTGTTTGTGTTCACACTACAGGCTGGGTGGATGAGAGAATAGAGGTGATTAGTATTTCCAGTACAGATTACATTCTTGTCTTTCAGTAAGAGTTAAAAGTACAGTACTCACATTGACCCGTGGATAAGGCCACTCGAGTTTTTTGGATCATTTTTTGACCTAAATTTCTAGACTTATACATGAGTATATACAGTAGTTTCTAAAATTGATGATCTTACATGGTTGGGCATTATTGAAACAGAATCTTGAAACAGAGAATGGCTTTGGGTTTGATCCAGCATTATAGCTCTTATGTTTTCTCCTTGAGACATGCTGGAATGTTTCAGTTTTCCCCTGGGAGGGCAGATCTCAGGACAGACAAGCTGGGAAGGGTATGTGTGCCAACCCCACTGCTTTCCCGGTCCTCCTGGGAAAGAGGGGATGGATCCATCTGCCCTCCCTTTTCCAAGGTGGATGGGCGCCTGGGCAAGGCAGGCAACCATCTGCTTGGGAAAGAGAAGGGGAACCAGTTAAAGGGACTGGAGGACTGGGGAGGAAAAGAGGAGTGTGCACACCTGCTCCTCTTCCTTCACCCTCCCTCCCTTTAAGTGGCTTCCCAATTTGGGGGGGGGGTTATTTGTGGTTGTTCCCACATTTACAGGGGTTTTGCGCCCCTAACCCCCGCAAATGTGGAGGATCGAGTGTAGTACTGGAGTTTTTTTCAGACTGGTTTTTAAAATCATTTTTATCTGTATGTTTTCAATTGTTTATAAATGTTCTTCATGATTTAATTCCAATTTAATTTTGATCTGTGCTTTTAAAGTGCATTTTAATTGTAAGCTTTCTTGAGTCTCGTTTTTCTAGTGGCGATGATGGTGAGATAACAGATTTTTTTCCTTCCTTCTATTCCCTGCCTTGTCTCTGTTTTCCTCACCTTTATAGCTCCTTTCTTTGAACCTGAGTGAGAACAAGCTCTATCGGCTGGATGATATGGCTGACCTGCCCATGAAGGCTCCCAACCTGAAGATCCTCAATTTATCTGGCAACCAAGTGAGCCCTGTTATGTTCACCAGTTCAGATTGATCCTCTCTTTTGAAAAATGACCACTCTTTTACTCAAGTCTCTGTCCCTCTCTCTTATTCCATTCAGTTGAAGTCAGAACGTGAGCTTGACAGGTTGAAAGGCTTGAAGCTTGAAGAACTGTGGCTGGACAGCAACCCACTGTGTGATAACTTCCGGGACCAGTCCACCTACATCAGGTGAGGTGCAGTTCAAGACTGCCTTAACTGACTGGACTGACACATTCTATCCTAAGTTTGGTCCCATCTTACTCAGAGGACAGCGAGACACAATGAAGATGTTCCAGCTACTTGTCAGGAGACAATCCCCTACATAGTTGTGCCTGGTTGATTGATTTGTTGCCATCTGCCTTTGCCATGGCAACTTTTCTTTGAGCTTGCCCAAAATACGCTCTGCATCCCTGATTCTGATTTGTGATACTTGTGACCACAGTTTCACTTCCCCAAATATTAGCATTAGCATTATCAAGTTGTTAGCTATTTTTTTGGTTCTTTTTTTCAAGTGATCTCCTATATACTACCATCCTGCTTCCCAGTCTGCTCTGCTGTTCCTCTCATAAAATCTTGCTGTTTCTTCCTCTTCCCCTGCTATTTCTTGTCCTCTCTTTCATTTCACCCTCTGCTCTCTGCCTTCAGGCTCTAGGGACCTCTGGATGTACAGCCTTTTCCATCCTCTTCAGTTCCCCTTTTACACACCACCACTCATCCTGTTCAAGTTTGCCTTGCTCTGCCAACTTGATGTGGCCTTACCTTTCTCATTTGTACTGAGAGTGCTCTCATGCCATACCAGAAGGTAACATATTGCTCAGAGGCACAGAAAGCATATATTTTGGAATTCAACTCAACCTGCGAAATCCTGAGGTACCTGTGGATGATGCCTTTGGCCTTACAGATGGCTGGTTAGCCAATGACGGGTAAGATTCCTTGTGAGAGGAACAACCTAAGACAGGCACAGTCACACAGTGGCCAGACAAGCCCTTCCACCTGCTTCCGGGGAAGATGGCAGACAAGGCAAAAGTACCTCATTTATATGGTTGTTTGTCAGCAGGGTACATTTGAACAGCCTTAGTTATGTTTCCAGAGAGGAGACATTTATTTCTTGATGAGCAGAAGCAAAGATTGTGCTACCTCTGAGCTTGAGCAGAAGCAGATAGAAAGGAATAAACTTGTTGCATGCAGGTTATATGTCAGGTTATAAGTCTGAGGTCTTTTAGGCATGGACAAGGCACTTGTATCTCCTTAGGGTGGGTGTGAGAGGGGTGACACTGAGGATGGATGAGGCTGTACAATCAGTGTGAGGGGTTTCCTGGCCTTTTGTCTTCATTTCCCTTCAGTTTCTGGTGTCCTTTGCTTCTCACCCCAACTGTCTTCCACATTCATTAATTAGATTTGGGCCTTGATACAGGAACCCTCCCAAAGCTGTTTTAAGTTGGGCACCAGGAAGTTGGCTCCGCCATCTCCATGACTAGTGGGAGTTCTTGTCCATTCCCCCTACTTTCCTTCCCCTTCCCCTGGCCTCTGGCCACTGTGGAGCACTTCTATAAATGAGCCATGTGGGTGAGTATAAGCTCAGGTAAGTGTAGAAGGAACCCTTCAGCAGTGTGGCTTTTTGGCACATCTGCATCTCATGCTTATGAGCATGTGTAAAACTACAATGGGAGATGACAAGATTTAGACCGATTATTTTACTTAACTAATATTTTCTGCTCTGGTCCAAAACTGTAGTCTGTCAGATGCTAAATGGTGGAGCAGACTATCAGTGTTATTTTTGTTCTACAACAAGGAGCAGGACTTTAATAATGTAACTGATCTATACATCTTATATTCAGAACTGACTGGAAACGTGATGTAATATTTCTCTGTCCGATTCCAGTACATAGAGGAAAGAATATCAGCTTGCATCAGGCTGATATTCAGTATGGATTGTAGACGTTAATCTCAATATCAACTATATAAAATAAAGCCCCCAAAAGCCAAGCCTAATGCTCTGCTGTACAAAGCCAATTCACACTTGTTTAAAATGCTTGCGTGTGAATTTCTTAGGCTTTCAAAGAAGCATACAATTTGACAGCCTTTTAATGGGGCTTTCATTTAAAGATCCTGGTCAGTAGTGCCACCACTTTCTTAGCCTTATGTGATGCTTTTTAAATTTTTTACTTAGAAAGCCTAATTAAGGGAGATGAACAGTACCTGCTTATTGCAGAACTCTCCTTCTTTTTAAAAGATGTCCCATTTGGGAGTTGGCTGCTGTAGAATCCAGGCAGTGAGATGTTATAATGGCTAATCTATGGGCTTGCAGGGTAATAAACCCTCTTATTCTTGAGAGCGGTTGAATGAGCTTCTCACTCCAGTCCATTACCAGTATCCCGATTTTAAGGTCCAGAGGGGAGGCTGTTGGATTGGAGGAAGGTACAAGTGCCTAGTAATATGGGATTGAGTTAAGATAGTAATGGAGACCAAACGATAGGCCACCAAGGCAGGCAGGCAGGCTGGCCATGTACAGGGGCAGGAGGTCTCCTTGGGACACAAAACTGTTTCACTTCTTTTCCCTTTCTGACAGTGCCATCCGAGAACGGTTTCCAAAACTACTGAGACTGGTGAGTTGAGCTGTAGAAATGTCAAGTGGGAAGTTTGGTCATGAACTCACTGCTGTGCATTTGACATTGCGGATATATTACAAGTCTGCTTCTCCTTTCATAGGACGGTCATGAACTCCCTCCTCCTATCACTTTTGATGTTGAAACACCAACCACCCTCCCTCCAAGCAAGGTACAGAAACAAAGGTGGAAGGGAGAAAGGGCAGGTGTTGCTATCAAAGTGAGAAGGCTAGCACCTTCTGAGTTTTGGCCTTAGTAACTTTGCATGGTCTGGGTTCATTGAAGAGCAACAGTATGGGAAGACTTGGGAAATGTTTGGAAGGTTGAGGTGTGGACCAGGTTAACTGGCTTCTCTTTTTTATTCTCCTACTCAGGGCAGTTATTTTTGCTCTGAGGGCTTGAAAGTGCTAATTGTACAGTTTCTGCAACAGTAAGTATACAGCTGTTAAATCATGTTTTTGCATTAACTAGGTATTTTGTATTTGTAAAATATACTGTCTTCAGGTTGACAGTCTGAAGGACTAGATTCACACAGGAGGGTGAGCTCCATCTTTTTTCCTTCTTCCTGAGTGACTGTTTGGCTGTTTGCCCCATCCTACTTCGGTTGCAGTGGTGGCCTACTTCACACTTTTTGGCATAATCTCATTGTAAGTGAGTCTGTGTTTGGCTATACCACTACAGAATGAAAGTAGGGATGGCATACCATGCCCCTCAGTACAGAGAGAAGGGAGAAAATCCCCAAATATAAAAAAATAATGTTGGCAAGGAAGAGCACATGCTACCTTTCTATGTGAAGGAGCTTTTTGTCATATGGAGGTGTTTAATGTAGGAGCCAGTGTGGTGTTGTGGCTTGAGCGTTGTACTATCACTCTGGATAGCAGGGTTCAAATTCCAGCTCGGCCATAGAAACCCACTGGGTGACCTAGGGCAAGTCACACTCTCTCAGCCTCAGGGTGGCAATGGCAAACCCCTGCTGAAGAAATTTGCCAAGAAAACCATAGGTTGGAAATGAAGGCCCACAGCAACAGCGTAGTTTAGTGGATTCTCCTGCTTTTTCTCTGAAGTAATATAGCCTAGATATTTGATAGGTATACCACATCACTTAGAACTAAGTTTAAAGCAAATATACCTCCTTCCATCTTTTATTTATTGGATGAATTTTTACAAATGAAGTCTGTGTTTCCCCCTACAGATATTACACCATCTACGACTCTGGGGACCGGCAAGGGCTGTTGGATGCCTATCATGATGGAGCATGTTGCTCCTTGAGTATTCCTATAGCAAACCCTTGCAGGTATGTTGCTGCTTTTGTCTTCCTTGTTCTGAGCATTAGCACTATGTATGGCTTACATAATAGACTCTAGGTTTGGTATGGTATGGGGTAATGGTTTTGTAAACATAACTAAATAGTTTAGAGCAAACGGATATGTAGACCTCCATTCCCTACTGGCAGAGAAGGCCACCCAGGGAAGGCAAAGGATACAAGATGTAACTTAAGTCTTTTCCCTTTGATCCTTAGCTCCTCTGTGCAGTTCTTTTGCCTTGCTTTCCCCAAAACAGGCTCTCTGCTGTTTCCTGCCTATTTCTTCATGTTTTCTTTCTTTCCCTTTGTATTTCTTTGTTGCTACCAGCCCCACACCCTACAAAAAGCCTTTCAGTTCTTTCCTTTCTTTCTCTTCAAATGTGTTTTCCCCCTCCCTTCCTTTAGAAAGGCTTAAGCCATGTTCCTTTGTCACTCCTTAAACTGTCTTTTTCTTTGCTTCCTTTTGTTATTTATAGAGAATGAGAAGGTTTCTGGGGCATCAGGAAAACCCAATACCCCTCTTCTAGTCCCAGTCAGTAACTAAGCAGTCTATAGAGAGATCTTGTAGCACCTTTGAGACTAACGGAAAAGAGAGTGGCAGCATGAGCTTTCATAGACTTCAGTCTCCTTCCTCAGACGCATTTGGTGTATCTGGCTTCCATTCCACCAAATGCATCTGAGAAAGCAGACTGAAGTCTATGAAAGCTCATGCTGCCAATTTCTTTCTTTCAGTTAGTCTCAAAGGTGCTACAAGATCTCTCTATGTACTGATTCTGCAGACTAATACAGCTATATCTTTGAATTCTACCACTAGGGTAAGCATGTCCATGTTATGAGGGATGTCAGAGCCCTCTTACTGCCTCCTCCAGGAGCCATAAAGAGGCACATCCATTCATCTGCTTTGTTGTTGTGCCTGCCTTCTTCACAGCTGTGTGCCAGTAATGCTGCAGAGGTTATTGTATTAGGGACAAGCGCTTCTGTTTCCCCTATTGCTGAAGCTGCATCCACCAGAGCCGTCTGTGCTCTTCCTTGCCATCATGTGTCTCCCAACACATATAGAAACCCCGGTATGTCCCATTCTTGGATGGCTCCTCCTCATTACCAGAGAATGGTACATTGGGAACTTACTGTGAAGGTCCATTCTTGCCAAAGAGAAGGAGACGTCTCTCCCATCATGGTGGCAAGCTTTTTCTTTTTCTGGCACTTTCTTTCCATTTTTTGTTCTTTCCCTGGCTTTTCTATCGAACTGAACAATGGAGCTAGGGATTCAGTGGGGGGGGGGGATCAATCACTTGGTCTCTCGTCTTGCTTGGGCAGCAAAGGTTAACCCATTCTTGTAGGTATGTCATGATATTAAAAAGAAAAAAACGCCTGGGAAGTGTTCTAAGTGGGATGCTCAGGATTTTTGGTTTGTTTTTGCTTGCAGGAGCACTTTGGCTGACTACTTCAAAAGCAGCAGAAATGTGAAGAAACTGAAGGATCCACGTAAGCAATAGCATCTAACTGCAAAATAGTTGGGATGAGGAAGCAGATGGGTGCATAGCAGCAGAGTCTTAGGAAGTGCAGACTGCTGTTTGTATCATCCTTGACCACCAACATGCAGAATTTTCAAGTAGTTCTTTTTGATTGAGGGATTATGCTTCATGGCTGGGCTCTGCTCAGATCAAGGAAGAGAGATATACTCTTGAAAGGATTTGGGACAATAGGCAGGTTCACAAAAAGCTGTTTTGATTCCTTCATTTACAATTCCTCACAGTTCTTTGTGTTCCAAGTTGTGAAAAGGTCTGAAGAATGAGAAAGCTTTTTATGTCAACAAAGATTTGAAGTGGAAGGAGTAAGTGGCTCTCTTCACAGAGTCTGGAAAACATTCATTTCTATATTTTCATTATAATTCCTTGCTAAATGAGGGAAACAGAAACTGACCCTAGATTATATGGAATCAATTTGCCGTTTCATCTAGCCGAGTATTTTAAGAACTTGGCTGTTAATTAATCGTAGACTTTTACTAAAGCCAAATTTAATGCTTTTTTCATGTGAAATGCTGGATTTCCTAATGTCCCTTATACTACAAAGTTATGTCCTTGCAGTAACCAGGAAGTAGAATCTACAAAGTACATACTTTAGTCTTGTGAATTTCACAAGTAGGTTCAGCAACATATGATTAATCCATTAATAGCAAGCCTACCCTGACAATTGGCCCACTATTATGTCAGATTCTTATTAGAAGATCCGAATCCCAGTGTGACTTTGGTTGTGGCCAGTTTTTTGTCTTGAGGTGGTCAGGATTAGAAAACAATCAACTTCTGTATTGGGGAAAACGTTTGAAATAATCCTTATATTCCTAATTTCTTTTGTATGTTGTGAATCTGAACTCTCTGGGTCTCCAGATGGTAATAAAGTGTTGTTGTTGTTGTTATATCTAAACAATAATTGTTAAAAAAAGAAACAAAAGCACCACTTCAGGGTAAATATAGAACCCAGTAGAAACAAGCCTTACAAAACAAAAATAAACACTTTACTATTCATTTTACTACTACATTTTCCCCAACACACAAGTTGATTATTTTCTAATCTTGACCGCTTCAAGACAAAAAACTGATAACAACCAAAATCACACTGGGATTCTGGTCTTCTAATAAGGAGAGTGTTAAAAGGAGAGGAAGATGGAGCACCACATGAAGGAAGACCAGGTCCCTCATCTCAGCCGTTCTAATCCACTCTAATGATTAGCCAGAAAATAAAACTTGTAAAAGCCTATCTTGGGGCTTTGGCAAGTTTTTCCCCCTCCTCTGTGCCTTGCATAGTTATGGAGATCTGTTTCCTAACCACACAGTCTTCAATTGCTTTTGGAGGACATCTCCTTCATGGAGGAAGTGCTCCCTTCCAAAGATCTTAGTGTATCTCTGCCTTGGGCTGCTTTGGAAATAAACAGTGACCTTCTGTGCTGTCTACTCTTTACCCCCCAGACATGCGCTTCCGGCTTCTCAAGCACACAAAGCTGAGTGTTGTGGCTTTCCTCAGTGAGCTTCCCAAGACTCAACATGATATTAATTCCTTTGTGGTGGATGTCTGTGCACAAACGGTGAGTGAGAAGAAGGAACTAGCCAGTTACATACCCCCATCAGAGGAAAGCAGAATCCATGATTACACTCAGCCCTCCACATTTGCAGCTTTGACTTTTGTGGATTTGGTTGTTTGCATATTTCATTATTATGTTCTCTCTAGCAATCTCTAGGTCTTCCAGAGAAATTTTGCTGGCAGTTGACCATAGAGTTTCACTGGGGGACCTAAGGATTCCTAGAGAAAACACTTCTCTAGGTATTTGTAACATGATTCTGTGGTCAAATTCTGGCAGATGTTGACTACAGAATTTTGCTGGAGGACCTAGAAATTCCTAGAGAGGTGTTCTCTCATGTTAAAAAAGTACCGTTTATTTATTGCAGTTTTTTCATTTTCATGGGGGTCCTGTGCCCCTAACCCAAGCGAATGTGGAGGGACAAGTGTAACATATCTGGGTATTGGGGAGGGGGGTTGGCATCCCTTGCAGGTTGGTAGTTTGAAGCCTCCCTAGTTGCCCTCTTCCAGTGAGTCAAACTATGTGCCCTGAAACTCTTGGAATTCTGTAATGAGAAAAATTGAGTTCTGTAATAACCAATATATATCCCCCTTATGCAGCTCACTTTCAGATAAGCTGTGGACATAATTTTATTCCAGTAAGCTTTTGCAGAATTTCTTCCTTTCCATATCTTTTATACTGCTAATGTTGTTTTAGTCTTTTAAACCAAACCCGTTTCAATTGAACCAGTTGTAAATCATTCTTATCATGGTAAACTGCAGGTTACATATTTTGATGACAGATTCATTTAACATCTGTGAGAGTTACTTCCATAGGCCTCAGTAGTTTGAAAACCTTGGTGTCTTTTGTCAATTTCAGAACACACTGCTTTGTTTCACACTGAATGGGATTTTCAAGGACGGTGAGTATGCTCTCAATATCCCCTTTGTGCCAGATCCTGCAGTGCTGGCTATCTAGTGCATGTTCATAAAGTTCTGCTCTTTTTAAATTTTACAGTGGACAGCAAGTGTCGGGACTCGGTGCGAGCCTTCACCCGCGTATTCATCACTGTGCCTGTTGGCCACAATGGGTAAGGGAATGAACTTTAGACCAGTCCTGGGATCGCATGACACATGTGTCTGTAAAAGGACAGGTATTGCGAATTGCAGAAACAGTGTAATATTTATCGCAATAGGAGATGGCACCTGCCATGTTTTCAGGAGCTGGGGAAATCTATTGAAAGAACTCAGGTCTGGTGTTTGGCCCTAGTCATTGGTTCCTCTGAGTTATGTTTCACATCTATTGCAGGAATAGGTGCAGTTTGGATCTTAGTTTACTAGTGGCTTGGATTTTTGCAAAACAAAAAAGGCTCAACTAAGTGGGTCTCAGCTTTTCAGTGTCTGCAGAAAAGGCACCATCCAATTAGACACTTGAGTCTATAAGGAGGAAAATGACAGGTTGCTTTAACTTTTACCTGATTGTTGGGGCACACAAAGTTTAGGGAATAAAGACCATCAAGACTAAGATAAGTTCGTATCCTGGCTGGAATGGAATTCAAGTCCCCTAATTCCTGTACAGTCTAGTTGGCTTTATATAGGAACAGGGTCAGTTGGTCAAAGAACCTCTTACCAGAATATCTCATTTTTGCTCTGGTTTTAGAACCCATTTTCCAGAACACTGTTGTTGTTAATGTTTGAAGCACTTTTGGACATATCTGTAATCCACTTCTAGGCTACTTAGGACCTTGAAAAGCAGAAGTTGGTCTCTTTGTCGCTTCTCTTATGTACAGGAGGATCCTGCAGTGCTACAAGGGAAAGAAAGTTTCAGGAGAGCTGGGATATGTTAACTCATGTTTCTCAGTCTCCTGCCATATAATTCTGGCCATCACATCATCACCTTTCCCCCCTCAAGTTGGCTAGCTGAACAGCATTTGGGTTTGCATCCCGTTCAGTACCTCTTTCCTCCTCCCACAGGCTGTGCATTGTGAATGACCAGCTCTTCATTCGTAAGGCCACCAACATGGAAATCCGCAAAGCTTTTGTCATGCCAGCACCCACACCTTCTTCCAGCCCTGTACCCACACTCACAGCGGAACAACAGGAGATGTTGCAAAATTTCTCGCTACAGTCTGGAATGAACCTCGAGTGGTCTCAGAAGTGAGTAGGGGTCAGCCTGGAGGAGGAGGGGGGACTTAACCTGGTGTGGCAGGGAGGGAAAAGAATGGTTGTAAACTGAGAATAAGGAGATAACTCATGGCTTTGTGATCTGTTTCTCTCCTCCAACTGCCAAGGTGCCTTTTGGACAATGATTGGGACTATGCTAAAGCGGCCCATGCCTACGGCCAGCTCAAGGTGAGTGCCCTTCTACAGATTCACAGCCTACCTTCTTATACAGTTACACTGTCTCTCAAAGAAGAGTAGTTAAGATCTTCATGCTCATATTTGGCCTTGATTTGAGGGGATGTGGCTTATGAGGAAATGATGATCCATACTAGTTAATGGCCAGCACTGCAGTTGTACCAGATTTTGTTGGTGCAATGTGGTTTGGGCATATTCCTTGATACTGTTCAGTGACAACTGGTAGAAGTGATGGTTTACTAGTGCAAACAAATGAATAAGTCTGAAATGCTTGGCCTTCTTTCTGTAATGTGTTTGCATGTGTTGGGAGTTATTTGGAGTTGTGGGATCTGCTAGCAGGTTGCTAAAATGCAAGCTGTTTTTGCATTCCTCACAGTGTTGTTGGTTAGTATGGGAAGGAGATGTGTAGCAGGTCCTGTTTTAAGACAGGAGGTGGGACCTGTAATGCTTTGTCCTTCTATTGTTCCCTATTTTCACGAATAGGCATGATTTAGATAGAAGTCTAGAATTTTGCCATGGTTTAGGAAATTGAGGCATCCATCCACTTGAAATGGAACATTCCTAATTTTCATAATTACAAGATTTTCTGAAAATAAACTTGAGGAATGAGATAGATTGAAGAAGGCTCATTATCCATGATAGAAATGGAAACTCACATGGAGAGCCTCACTTCCTTGTTTCTCAGTCAAAAAGCTGCCACTGTCTTTGTCAGATTTAATATTTCAGACTTGGAATTGTATAATAAGGTGTATCTTTTTTACTCAGATAATTTGCAGCTATGGCCTAATTCAGATACTCCTCCTTGGGTAACCTTAAAATCAGTTTACTTTGGAAAGTCCTTTTGGATGGACTACTTTAAGTTCTTTTTATTTAGGGAAGAAAGGAGTAGTGCCTCCTGCAATTTCTGCTGTAGGGACGGACGGTTTGCATAGAATTTCATGTTAAATGACCCATGTAATCATGCTAAATTAACTCTATGGGATAATCCTGAAAAGTGTGAGACAGTCTTTTGTATTGGAATGAATTCACATTAAAAAGCTTCTGACATTACCAATATTGTGATCTACTTATTGACAACCCAAGACAATACTAAATGTTGTATTGTGGTTGTATTTATGATTTCAAAAATTGGTATCTATCTGGGTCATCAGCTTTGAATGCTTCTGCCACTCCTACTGTGCAGGAAGCATCAATCACATCCTCAAGAGAAACTCAAATGAATACATCTAGTTGGTAAATATCTGTTGGAAAGTACTAAAATTAATATTAGTAGGGCTAGATCGTCCGGTACAAGTAAACCAACAGAGGACTGCTCTCGCATTAGTGTCTGAAATTTATTTAGATTTAAAACTTCGGTTTAGCAAAAATGGATACTTCAGATATATTAGGCATCTTTACACTTATTTAGAAAGAAATTGTTCACCTCAGCTAAAAGTTGGCAATGTGTCATATGATATGGGCATGTTCTGTAGTTATCCTCTTAGGATGCATTAGGATATATTGCAACATTTCAATTTTGTATTTTAGAAAATCTTATTTTGGAGATACAGATATTCATTATACCCCTGAGATTTGGAATTTGTCTGGTTAGACCCTGTGTGCACTTTGTTGTTGTTAACTGCCATCAAGTTGACTTCGACTTTTGCCAACTCTTTGAATGATGCACCTCTAAGTCAGCCCTGGTCAGGTCTTGCAAACTCAGGCCTGTGGCTTCAATGACTGAGTTTATCCATCTGCAATGCATTCTTCCTATTTTCCTATTGTCTTCCATTTTGCCAAGTAGTATTCTTTTTTCTGGTGAATCTGGTCTTCTCATGATATATCCAGAGTGCAACAATCTCAGTTACTTTGGCTTTCCTGCCAGGGAGAGCCCAGTCCTGGTTAGCTCTAGCACCCATTTATTTTTCCTTATGGCAGTCCAGGGTATCTCCAGGACTCTCCTCCAATATTGCATCTAAAATGAGGTGATTTTCTTATCAGCCTTCTTCACTATCCAGCTTTCACAGCCATTCATAGAAATTGGAAATACAGTGGCATGGACGATCCTGGCTTTAGTATTCAATGATATATCTTTACACTTCAGGACCTTTCCTTCATAGCTGCCTTTTCCGAGTCTTCAGATTTCTAGACTGCATTCTCAATTTTCATTAATGACTGAGCCTAGGTATAGGAAATCTTTCACTGTCTCAATGTCAGCCTTGAAGTTATGTAAATCATCAGTGGTAACTATTTTTGTTTTCTTAATGTTCAGCTATAAACCTGCCTTTGCACTTTGTTCCTTGGCTTTCTTCTTTATTACTATTATTATTAACCTTTATTTATAAATAAATTCTTTCTAGTTGTTCCACGTCTTTGTTATTTTCTGCTAGTAGTATGGTGTGCGCTTACTGTTGCCCAGAGACTTATACTTCAGGGTATTTACTCTGTCCTTTCTTTCTTTTCTTCTACCTTTTCTTTCTTTGTAATCATCACATTCCTCTAAGCATTCACACATGCAGAACAACTTTCTGCAGAAGGAATTCTTATGTATGTACAACTGATACACACCATACAAAATGGAAACCTGTACTCTTGGGAAGATAGCTCAGATGGAGGCCATACGCGTTACAAAAATACTTTTGCAAGTACACTAATCCCTCCATTTTTGCAGCTTTGATTATTCACGGATTTGATTAATATGTTTTCTCTAGGAATATCTAGGTCCTCCAGTGCAACCCTATGATCAACTTTAACTAAAAGTTGCACTGAATGATCTAGATTCCTAAAGAGAATACTCTACTAGCCATTTGTAGCTCCTCATCCCTCCATATTTGTGGCTTTGATATTTGTGGGTTTGATTATTCATGGATTTGATTAATATCTATGTTCTCTCTAGAAATATCTAGGTCCTCCAGTGCAACTCTATGGTCAACTTTAACTACAGTTGCACTGAAAGACCTAGAGATTCCTAGAGAGAATACTCTACTAGGCATTTGTAGCTCCTCCAGTGCAGTTCTCTGGTCAGTGTCTGTTGGATGTTGACCACAGAGTTGCACTGGAGGACCTAGAGATTCCTAGAGAGGTGCCCTCTCAGGTAAAAACATAGTGTTTTTGTTATTTGCGGTTTTTCCATTCCATTCGCTAGGAGGTCTTGTGTCCCTAGCGAATGTGGAGGGACAAGTGTATTTGTGCCAGATGTCATAACCTACATAATGCTATAGTACGTCACACTGACATAAGGTAAGAAGGTTATTGAATGGATGAAGAGATCCCAGGTCCAGTTGAGAGCCTCATGTCCAGTCTGTATCCTTGAAGAAGGATGGTTCACTATTTATTCATTTTCTTCCTTCAACAGGCTGAGCAGAAGATTCCAGAAGTGGCGTTCATCCACTGAACATTGTCCTCACTTCTCCGGCCAGCATTTTATTTTGAGATGCTGATTTTGTAAATAAAGTTTTCTCCGTGTAAATTAAAGAGACTCCCACCCTGTTGGATTAGGAAGACTGTAAGCCATGCCTTTCACCATTGGGATCGAGGCAAAGGCTAGGACAGACTCGATGAAGAGGCAGCATCTCCCACCTCTGGTGACAGAAGAACTGCGGTGTAAATCTTTTTTATGAGGACAGAATTGACCCTTTGTGGGGATATGGAGCCCTAAGAGGGAAGGGTCTCCGTCCTTGTATCCCCCCCCTCCCCGAAAGTTAATTTGGAAATATTTCTTTTGATATTGTTATCTGTTTAGTTGTCTGCAGAAGCTGTCTGAAGTGTCATGTTTTGTACACTTAGATTAAGAAAGGGCCAGCCTTCCCCAATGCCAAAGAAGCTGGCTGTGGTGGGCAAGGCAGCCAACCTTAAGCCAGAAACACTGGGTTTCCTAGTCCTAGGTTGCCTCTGAAGCTTTTCAAAAGGGGGCATATGGGGTTCCAGGTGACTGGTTTCCAGAGCTCTTATGGGACATTGGTTCAGCCTCTTCCCAATTCCTAGAAATCTGCTATTGCTTATCACTGAAGTGAGAGCCGGCATAAAGTTGGCATCCTCAGCAGGCAGTGGCTTCTGTGTGTCTCTTCCACTTCTAGTTCTTGAAAACACTGTGCTTAGTAAAATTGTTATTAAAATCCTATGCTGTGCTTGTGATGTTTGAAACGGAACAGCGTTACTTCCACATACAGCTTTGATTTCTGGTCTTGTACAATGTTCACTGTCCAAAGTTGTCCATAGGAGACTTCTGCACCCTGCTTTTACTTTTTAATACTTTTACGTTGTATTAAAGATAATTTAGAGAAATAATATGTGCTGTTTTTGAGGGGAATCTTAGGTTTCTCCTTAAATCCACTTCTCAGAGGAGATGGTGGGTGCTGCTTCTATGTCAGAATTGAAAGAGAAGTGATAAGATAAATACATATAAGAAATGCAAGTTTATAAGAGATTGATATAACAGTTAGGTATTGTGCTTGGGCCAAATCCTACATGGTGGATATTTTTTAATGTTGGTGCCTCATTTGACTCACAAATTACTATTATTTTTGCAGTTATCCCAATTCGTATCCCATAGCATGACTGTTACTATTACTACTAGTAGTAGTAATGGAGTGGTACAGGAACAATATGCCTAACTGCCAAGGAAACTGCTCCCTCAAACTACAATCCACAGAGATTGAGGTCCAGAACACACTGCAGAAATAATCCAGTTTGATGCCACTTTAACTGCCCTGGCTCAATGCTAGGGAATTCTGCCACAATTCCCAGGATTCCCTAGTATTGAGCCAGGGCAGTTAAAGCAGTCTCAAACTGGATTATTTCTGCAGTGTGCTTTGGGCCTCAATCTCATGGGCGGTTGTTTTAAAAATAGGAATAAGGCTAAGAATGCAATAAAAGCTTGCATACAGATTAGAACAATATCATCTTCTAAATCAGGAGAAGATAAAGCTATACTGTATTTATATAAAAGGGCTGGCAAAATCCAGAATGCACCTTTCCCACAGTTTCATTTTAATACAGGGATGGGCAGCCCTAGGGCTGTTTTTATGGCTCTCCGTGGTTAAACATGTAGGGTCTTTGGGGGGGGGGAGTGTTGCTCCAGAATATTTTGATGTATGTATATATGTATACACACACACATATAAAACCCAGAGTACACCTTTCCCATAAAGATTGTGTGTGTGTGTGTGGAGGAAAAGTGTTCTCTGGATATTAAATATTTATATATCTATATAGAATATCCAGAGTACACCTTTAATATATAATATCAAGTTTTCTCCATATATATAGGAAAGGTGTACAGTACTCCAGATTTTTTATATTTTATTATATATAATTAAAAAACATATAGACAAGTTGTACTGTGAAATTTTATTTTTTATTCTACACACGCACACACATACACACCACATAAAGAGGAAAACTACTCTGGAAAGAGAGGAAAGGTGTACTCTGATATATATATATATATATATGGCAGACTACACCTTTCCTCTCTGACTGTGGCGGAAACGAAATTATATATTAAAGGTGTACTCTGGGTATGATAGATAGATAGATAGATAGATAGATAGATAGATAGATAGATAGATAGATAGAT
>NC_056530.1:32638436-32656534 GCF_019175285.1 Sceloporus undulatus | reverse complement strand
CTCCATTACATTACAAACACATACTGTACTTGTCCCTCCATATTCGCTAGGCACAAGACCCCCATAAATATGGAAAAGCCACAAATAACAGAAACGCCATGTTTTTACCTGAGAGGACACCTCTCTAGGAATCTCTAGGTCCTCCAGCGCAACTCTGTGGTCAACGTCCGACAGACTGACCATAGAGTTACACTGGAGGAGCTACAAAGGCCTAGTAGAGTATTCTCTCTAGGAATCTCTAGGGCTTTCGGTGGGACTTTTAGTTAAAGTTGACCATAGAGTTGCATTGGAGGACCTAGAGATTCCTAGAGAGAACATACTCATCAAAGCCGCAAATATGGAGGGATGAAAGAGAGAGAGTGTGTAATAAAAAAAATCGACTTCGTCGAGAGAGACCGGAAGTCTTACGGCGAGGCGCTGAGGCGAGGGACTACACTTCCCAGAAAGCTTTGCGCGTCGGCCGATTCCACTTCCGGCGCGATTCCAGCATGCTTGCTTCCCGCTGCTGCGGAGTGAGGCTGAGGCGTTGCTGGGGCTGCCTGTGGCCCGGCTTCGGGCACTGGAGGGGCGCCTCCTCCTCCTCCTCGGCGTTCCCTCTGGAGGTGTCCTCGGCCGCCGTGCCCCGGGACGTGCTCCTCTTCCAGCACGAGAGGCGCCGCTTCTTCCGGCTGCTGGGCCTCTTCTGCGCCGGGCAGTTCGTCTTCTGGGCCTCCCTGGCGCACCTGGCCTTCACTACCCTGAGGGCCCCCGCGAGGGACCAGGAAGCAGCGGCGCCCCGAGGAGGAGAGCCGGCCTCCTCCCTCCGCCTGGGCTCCGGCAAGTGGCGCCTCGGCTTCACCGCCTCCTGCCTCACCGCCGGTAAGAAGGACGGCTTCCCTCGGCCATGGCCCTCCGAGAGACTAGGGTCCCACAGGGAGACAGACATGGGGACACGGGCCCATAGGGAAGACGTAAGAGGGGAATAGGTGCCCATAGGGGATCATTGGGGAACACTTCTCCATAGAGAGTCATTGGGGATTATTTGCCCATAGAGACGCATAGAGGAATACTTGCCCATTGGGGAACATTGGGGAACACTTGTCTATAGGGAATCATTGGGGAATACATGTCTATAGGGAAACATTGGGGAATAGTTGCCCATAGGGAATAATAGGAGAATATTTGCTCATAGGAAATCATTGAAGAATAGCTGCCCATAGAGAATCATTGGGGATTATTTGCCCATAGAGATGCATAGAAGAATACTTCCCCATAGGGAGTCATTGGGAAATACATGTCTATAGGGAAAGCTCAGAGAATGCTTTCCCATAGAGAAACACTGAGGAATATTGGCCCATAGAGAAACATTGGGGATCCCTTGCCTATAGGGAGACTTTATTTGGCCAGTGTTTCCCTGTGGACCAGCATTCTCCTATGTTGTTGTTGTTGTTGTTGTTATTGTATTTATTTGCATCCCGCTCTTTCCCCAGAACTGGGACCCAGAGCAACTTACATGTCGCTATGGGCAACTATTCCCCTGTCTTCTTATGGGCACGTATTCTCCCCTCGGAGGAAGTCTTCTCCAATGTTTCCCTATGGGCAAGTATGGTTTCCCTATGGGAAAGTACTGTCCTGTGTTTTAGTACCTCGTGTTTTCTTAGCAAATTTCCTCAGAAGGGGTTGGCCATGGCTTTCCTCTGAGGCTGAGAGAGTGTCCCTGGCCTCAGTTGCTTTCAAGTCCTTTCTGGCTTATGGTCACCCTAAGCCAAACCTATCACAAATTACTTCAAATGACAAACTAATTCGGAAGGGGTTTGCCATTTCCTTCTCCTGAGGCTGAGAGAGCGTGACTTGCCCAGTTGTTGTGTCCCTTCATGTCCTTTCTGGCTTATGGCAAATCCTAAGGCGAACGTGTCAAATTCAGCCTAGACAATGAGGGAATAGAAATGATAGAATCATAGACCAGAAGGGCCATCCAGTCCAACCCCCAAACAGTAAAAAGAGTTCATGTACTTTGGATCAAGCATTGATATGAACAGGGACTGCTGTCATGAGATCAGAAGAAGACTAAGAATGTGGAGGGTAGCTATGAAAGAACTAGAAAAGATCCCGAAATGCAAAGATAGACAACGGAGCACAAAAGTTAGAATCAAAGAAACCATTGCATTCCCTGTTGCTATGAACAGATGTGAGAGATGGACAGTTAAGAAAGAAGATAGGAAGAAAATGCATCCCTTGGCGATGTGGTGCTGGAGAAGAAGGCCGAGGATCCCATGGACAGGCAGACATTTTGAAAATATATGGATAATCAATTTATAAAACCAAGAGTGCTTTTTTAAAAAGGGGTATTTGTTTTAAGCCATTCACCTCTGGAAACACACAGCTGGGCCTTTTCCAATCCATCTTCAGAGGCATTCCTCTGTAGGAAAGCGTTACAGAAAACCAGTAACTGATGCTAGGCCAACTGTAGGGCTTCAGTGGCCCCTCCAGACTGCAACTCCCATCACACTGGACCATTAATCATATCGGCAGGGCCAGATGGGAGCTGGAGTCCAGCAACGTCTGGCAGCCTTCTGGTTTCCCATCCCTTCCAGGATCAAATGTTACATGTGCATCTGTTGTCTTCTTCTGCCAGACTGGAGCATAACGATATGTTTCTTTGTAGGGTCCCTGATCTTGGTAGCGGGGTTTGTTTTTTCCCGACGATCCGTCTGCAGGGTCTTGCTGCACCGCGGTGGGCAAAATGTGACTCTGACCACCTATTACCCCTTTGCCTTCACTTCATCCTTCACGGTGCCCCTGCGCCACGTCTCCTGCATGTCCCACCGCTTGGAAGTTCCTGCAATGATTCCTCTCAAGATTAAGGGGAAACCTTTCTATTTCCTGCTGGACAAACAGGGACGGATCACCAACACACAGCTTTTTGACATCACTGTAGGCGCCTATCGCAAACTATAAGCCAAATGCTGCCAGAGGAGGAGAGGATCCTCTGAGACTGATGCAAAGAGGGAGGACAGAAGTTGGCTGTGTAAACATCACCTGAAGTGTGTCCTATCTGAGCGAAGAACAGTTTTTAAAACAGCCTCTGACCCGCCTCTATCCCTCAAGTAAAACAATTTTTGAGTCAGTTTGAAGCTGTCATTGTGTTGGACCTTAAATATGCTGACATTGGACTGGAATCTGTGTGATTACTACATGAGTGAAAAAACAATGTAAAAAGTACCAGCAGGGTTTAGCTGTTCCTTTGTTCCCCTCAAACATGTTCTTCTCACATTCACACATATGCAGCTGAAACAGAGACAGCAAACAGGCAGCCATGTCTTGCTAGAAGGGATTTTTATTGTTGTTGTGATTTCCAAGATATTGAAGGTGCGCTAGATCATATCTCCCACAGCTTTGATTCTCCCAATATTCTCTGTGTTAGAGGCTCCTGTGCTTTTTAACAGCTGCACAAGTAATAAATACTAATTAAAACAATATACTTGTTGCAAGCTTTCGAAGCTCCATGGGCTTCTTCATCAGGCAGGATGTTACAGGGAGATGTTTGTAACATCCTGCCTGATGAAGAAGCCCATGTAGTTTTGAAAGCTTGCAACATGTATATTGTGCATTTCGGTTGGCCAACAAAGGTATCACTGATGGATTTTTGTTTGTATGTGTTAAATGGCCAACACGGCTATCCCTGTATAATTAAAACAATAAAAAATAATTGCCTATTTTTGCCTGGAGAATTTCACCTGTTTGGTTTTGGTCCATCTTTCAGTTGTTTAACCTACAAGACTTAAACTAGACATATACTGCATCAATGGAAGTATTGTGTCTAGACTGAGGGAAGTAATAACACAGTGAGCCCTTTTTTATCCGCTGGGGTTTGGTTCCAGGATCCCCCGTGGATAACAAAATCCATGGATGTTCAAGTCCCATTAAATATAATGGCATAGCAAAATGATGTCCCTTATATAAAATGGAAAATCAAGGTGTGATATTTGGAATTTATACTTTTAAAAAACAGTTTCAAACCATGGATGCTTGAATCCGTGTATAAGAAATCCATGGATATGGAGGGCCAACTGTACCATTCCATTCTGCTTTGGTCAGGCTTTACCTGGAATATTGTGTCCAGTTCTGAGCCCCATAATTCAGAAAAGATGTGGACAACCTGGAGCGTGTCCAGAGAAGGGAAACCAAAATGTTGACAGGTCTGAAAACCATGAAGCTCTATGAGGAGTAACTTAGGGATCTGAGTATGTTTAGCCTGGGGAAGAGAAGGTTAAGAAGTGATACGATAGCCCTGGTTTAAGTATTTGAAGGGATGTCATATTGAGGATGGAATAAGCAGGTTTTCTGCTGCTCCAGAGAATAGGACACAGGGCAATGGATTCTAATTATTGTTGACATATTGGACCGTATCCAAAGGAGGGCCACCAAAATGGTGAAGGACTTGGAAACCATGCCTTATGAGGAAAGACTTAAGAGAGTTGAGTATGTTTAGCCTGAAAAAGAGACAGTTAAGAGGTGATATGATGGCCCTGTTTAAGTAATTGAAGGGGTGTCATATTGAGGATGGAACAAGCTTGTTTTCTGCTGCCCCAGAGAATAGGACCTGGAAGAATGGATTCAAACTACAGGATAAAAGATTCCACCTAGACATTAGGAAGAATTTCCGGATGGTAAGTTTGACAATGGCATACGCTGCCTAGGAGTGCGGTGGAGTCCCCTTCTTTGGAGGTTTTTAAACAGAGGCTCGATGGCCATGTGTCTGGGGTGCTTTGATTGTGTATTCCTGCATGGCAGAATGGGGTTGGACTGCATGGCCCTTGAGACCTCTTATTTATTATTTTATTTATTTAGAGTATTTATACCCCGCTCTTCAGCCACAGAGGCTCTCAGAGCGGCTTACAAATGGTTCCCAGCCCTTGGGCTTACAATCTAAATAGACGTGACACAAAAGGAGGAGGGAATGGCAGTGGGGAAGGGGATCAAGCCCAGGGGATCTTTTCTAACTCTTATGATTTTATGAATTTCATGTGAGCGTGGGGTTGAAGAGCAAAGTAATCAACTCTATTTCATCTTTTCCTTGCTTTTTGCCCATTTGGTTTTCAGGGCTTACATTCAGGGTGGTCAGATAGCCTCACCACAAAGGAGGCCAAGGCACTACAAAATGTTGGACATGACCAAATAAAAGTTAAAAACGCTAATATAAATGCAAATCCATGCTTCGTAGTCATGCTGAATGCTAGGGGGAAGCCTTTAACAGAAGCACAAATGTGAATGTGGAAATACTTATAATCTTTTCATTCGATTTTATTTCCTTCTTTACTTTGGTTATATATTTTTATGACAGATATGAAAGCATATTGCCCAGCGTAGACATACAGTACTTTAACACTTATATCCAAGATTAGGTACAAGGTGCTTCGTACTCATTTTTTTTAAGTTTGGAAACTATGTTGACACTTCTAGAAAACTAGAGGAAATAATTTTACTGGATTTCTTTATGTATGTTGAGACACAAAACATTTTACATCATCTTTCATTCACTGTTCAGGAGAGGCCTTGTGTTATTATTGCTTGCAGAAAGAGCCTCACAGAATTTCTTTTTGAATATATAAATAATTATATTTGCCACGGTTAACGTAAAACCAATATAAAATATTTTGAGTTCAAAACCTCTTATAAAATAAGAATCTAGGGACTGATGGAAATTTTGTTGATAAAGATATTATGAAAATAAGAAAGTATATTGATAGATGAAAAGGATGAACTAAATTCTATGTTTTATATAATGATATTTGTGATAAGTTGGGAGTCTGATTTTATGCGATTTATGTTTTTTGGTTGTTTTATTTTGTCGTGTATGTATGTTGTCTTTTAAAATTTTGTGATTAAAATTATTTTGTTAAAAAAGAGCCTCACAGAAAAGAAACAGTATTGGTAACAGAAGTCATATTTTATGATTGTTATGTAGGAATTATTGTGATTATTGGGATATGGTTTGGGGAGGGAGGGCCAACAGTGAGACCATTTTTATATATTGTATGTATTTTATCATTGTTGTAAGCTGCCTTGATCCTATGGAGAGGCGGGATATAAATAATAATAATAATAATAATAATAATAATAATAATAATAATAATAATTATTATTATTATTATTATGCTCAAAATGGAAGACATTTTGAAATTCCTCCTGGATAGAGGATTGAAATGTAGGACATGTCCTGGAAAAGGAGGGCCTCTGTTCATCCTGCTTGCCTTTCCTTTATCCTCACAGCTGCCGTTGCCACGGAAACATCCATCCTTTCCATCAGTTAACTAAAATGGCTGCCCCAAAGACAGAGGAGCTAGGAGCCGGAGAAACTCCCACGATGGTGCAAGGAAGAATAGACCTCGAGAAGAAAGGGAACAAAGGTAAGCTGGGATGCCCCCAAGTATCACCTTTTCCATTTGGAAAGTGTATGTTTGCAACCAAAATAGATACTCTCTTGGCAAACCTGTATATTCAGCTCCATGGCAAAAGCCCCTTCCCTTCACCTTAATGTCTAAAAGAGATGCACCTCTTTCTTACAATCTTCAAAATGTCCCACTGTCCGGGAAGCAATGTTTCTCTCTCCTGCTGCATAATGTTCAAATGTTTTTATGGTTCATTTTTATGGTCTTTAGACACAGGTCCCAATAATGGCAACAACGCAATAGCTTTCCGACGCCTTGTTGTTCAATTCATCAATACGTGCACCATTTTCATAAGGAAAATCACATCCATGTTTGGCTGTTTTGTTTTTCCTTTGTTAAACTTATTATTTCATTTTCAACATATTATTTCAACTGGAAGAAAGAAGTTGGCAGTATAAGCTTTGGTAGATTTCAGTCTACTTCCTCAGATGCTTTTGTGTGTGTGTGTGTGTTTTATTTTAACAAGATTTCCCAGGCCTGCCTTGAGACTGAGAGCATGACCCTCACCTGCAGTCCTCAGGGTGGGGCAGAATATGTCAAGATAGGAGTACTGTTCTGAAAAGAAAATATATGCATCTCCTCTTGTGTGTTGCTCCTCTGCTCCTTCCTTCCCTTTCAACATTTCCCAAAGCACAGATTTGGTACAATTGGAGGATAGCCAGGATCCTTCTAAAGTTCTTTTTTCCCAGGAGCAATAGCGGAGAAGACTTGCACCCAGAGCATGGGGCGCATTTGTTTCTCAGAGGGGAAAAGGACAACAAACAAGTGTTACCAAATGGGCTTCTTTGTCATGCTCAAAATGGAGGACATTTTGGAACTCATCCTTTCTCCTCTCTGCCTCCATTTTAAAGTTGTCAAGTCTGATTAAACTCTGTAGAATTTGCCTCTAAACAGACATGCATTTGGTAGTATTGTACTGCTGATTTGTGTTTTCTTTGTCAGTGTCATCATCTTTCCTTTTCCTAAATATGAAACTGTATCGTATTTAATCTTGTTTTAAAAAGGAGGGTCAATTTATTTATTGAGAGTATGTATTATTCCAATATATTCTAGTCATGTAAGCCACATTGATTGCTGCAGCAGAAAGGCAGGGTATAGGAATAAAGTTCATGTATTTTATTATTTATTAAATATTTGATATTAGTCATGTTGCTGGTGAGGATGATGATTTGGGGACCTCATAACTTCACAGTAAAAAAGAAAAAGGTAAATTTGGTTGATGAGGAGCACTGGTTAATGGGAGGAAGCAGTTTTAAAAATGTCCATCTTGCTTGGAGACATTTCTTTGGTTGGACTGTAGTTCCCATTCTAAGCAGTGCTTGGGAAATTGTTAAAAGCAGATGGGTTTTTTCCCTGTTTAGTGTAGAATTTGGAGAAGTAATGTTTTTTAGCAAGAGAAATATTTGGTAATTTGTTAGTCCTGTAATTTGTTAGCCGTCTCTCTCTCCCATAATAGTATTTGTCATTTTTCTATTTGCACAATTGTTATAAATTCATTTGTGTATTGAATGAAGTTGAGTTATATATCCCAAACCTTTTGGTTAACTAGAACAAAGAGAACTGAAACACAGAATGAAGAAAAGCATAATTTAAAGAAAATACAAACATACCAATATAAGATAGTAGTCATCTAGTGAGACGCTCTTTCAACAGCAGGCAAGGCATTTATTTACTTAGTGTGTATCTGTTTATTGAGCATTTGTATGTGTTCAAATATATAATCTCAGTCTGTTAAAGGGTGTGGGTTTTTTTGCAATTGTATTGAAATTTGAGCTTTATGACCTGGCAGCACTTTTGATATAGATTATTGATTATTTTAAAACCAGAATTTTAACCAGACATCAACAGAGAGACAAAGGAGTCAATTGGAAAGGAAACATAGAGCCCAAACAGACAGGCCAACATAAAGCTGCTTTGGGTCACTATGAAGGTATGCTGTTTAAATGATGCATGCTTCCTAAGAGGTCAGAAGCCACAAGAAAATCACGCTTCAGTCTTAAGGACTAGAGCGCAGCTTTGGCACAGCTTCTGGCCTCTTCAGATGCTTGTGTCATTTAAACAGCATACCTCCAAAGTGACCCAAAGCAGCTTTATTTTGGCCTGTCTGTTTGGACCCATAGGCCCGTTACAGACGGGTATCCTAAGACGGACTCAGTCCGTGCTAGGGTTAGAAAGGGGTGTCTCTTCCAGATGCCCCTAACCCTAGCATGGACTGAGTCCGTACGAAATGGCAGCAGCCGTTCCACACGGCTGGCGCCATCTTGACGTAGAGGACGTGCTGCGTCCACACGTCACGCCCCAGAAATGACACAGCGAGTGCGCGCTTTGGCACTTGCGGCGTCTCTTCCGGGGTGCAGGAAGGAGCGTGAAAATCGCGCTCCTTCTTTGCAGCGTCCGGGAACCACACCGTTTGGCTGCTGCGGTTCCCAAGCGCTGCAACCGGCAGCGGCGCGAGACTGCCCCAACTGCCCATCCCTGACAGATGGTCTGTAACGCATCATAGTTTATTTAGCAATAGCATTGTTCCCAGAGAAATTCATATTCCAAATTCTGGGACCACGATTCTAAAATGAACCAAGTTTTTAGAGTATTTTGAATAAATGAAATTATAAATCACATTTTAATTGGTTACACTGAATTAAACATTTACACCCCTGTATATGTATTGGATATCTATCCTGCGTCAATCAATCTTTTATCTCTATGTTGTGTTTCACTGTCCTCAAACTGTTTATATAGTTCTTCCTTTTATTTGGGTTAAAAATTCAAATCTGGAGCTATTCAGAGTTGTTTACATTCCAAAACAGAACATGTGTCATTTAAACAACATACCTCCAAAGTGACCCAAAGCAGTTTTATTTTGTCCTGTCTGTATGGGCCCCTCTTAACCTTCTTTTCTCCAGACTAAACATACCCAGCTCTCTAGGCTGCTCCCCATAAGGCATGGCTTCTAGACCTTTCACTATTTTAGTCATCTTCCTCTGGACACGTTCCATGTTCAGTCCCCAGCATTTTATGTAGCAGCCTGAAAGGGATATCCGCCTGACATCTTGGAGAGTCAACACCACCCGAAGTGTATCCAGATGGCCAATAGATGTAAACCTTGTGTAAGGGAGTCCTGTATGAATTGGGTCAGTGAATCATATGTCCCGACACCTGAGATGAGCAGAGTGTCCTTGCTGGATGTCTTCTATATTCTCAGCATTCATCCCATGTAACCATAGCATCATAAAATCATAGAGTTGGAAGAGACCGCAAGGGCCATCCAGTCCAACCCCAATCTGCCATGCAGGAACTCTCAATCAAAGCATCCCTGACAGATGGCCATCCAGCCTCTGTTTAAAGACCTCTAAGGAAGGAGAGTCCACTACACTCTGAGGAAGTTTGTTCCACTGTTGAACAGCCCTTACTGTCAGGAAGTTCCTCCTAATGTTGAAGTGGAATATCTTTTCCTATAGCTTGCATCCCTTGCTCCATGTCCTATTCTCTGGAGCAGCAGAAAACAAGCTTGCCCCCTCCTCAACATGACATCCCTTCAAATATTTGAACAGGGCTATCATATCACCCTTTAACCTTCTCTTCTCCAGGCTAAACATCCCCAGCTCCCTGAGTCTTTCCTCATAGGGCATGGTTTCCAGACCTTTCACCATTTTAGCTGCCCTCCTTTGGACACGCTCCAGTTTCTCAATGTCTTTTTTGAATTGTGGTACCCAGAACTGGACACAATATTCCAGGTGGGGCCTGACCAAAGCAGAATACTGTGGCACTATTACTTCCCTTGATTTAGAACTATGCTTCTATTGATGCAGCCTAAAATCGCATTGGCCTTGTTAGCTGCCACATCACACTGTTGACTCATGTTCAACCTGTGGTCTACTTGGACTCCCAGATCCCTTTCACATGTAGTTTCGTTCAGCGAGGTGTTGCCCATCCTATATCTGTAAATTTCATTTTTCTGTCCTAAGTGCAGTACCTTACTTTTCTCTGTGTTGAATTTCATTTTGTTAGCTTTGGACAACAAAGTTTGAGTACACATATGATAAACCTTCACAAAGCAAATGTGTCACTACCTTAGCCATTCACGAAAAAGTTTTGCATTTTCGAGTGTTTCAGATTTTGGCCTTCCGGATTAGGTAGATCAGGTTAGGTCAGTCTTGTGTTTATACTTTTTCTTTAAGCATTGAGGGGAAACATTTCATCACGTGAGCTCACACTGCTGTCTGAAGTTATACGAATCCAGGCTGGGTGTTTATATCCATAGCTACTTTTGGAGCTTCACTAGAAGAGAGAAACCAACGCTTCATGTCTGTTCTGTTTTTCCTATTTTGCATTCTGAGAACTCTTAGTACATCTTGGCAGGACAGTAGGAACTTGAGTTGCTGCATTCACTGGCACCGTGCCCAACCTGAGTGTAAAATGGAGCCTTGGGACACTCATCACCCCTGCAGTGGCATGCCAAACCAATCTTGGCAATGCTGGTACAAAGGAAGGGGGGCATGCAAGACTGAACGCATGCAGGACTGGAATTCAAATTGAGGCATCCTAAGGTTGGCTTTGTTATGAATGAGACATAATGCCTGCCAGTGGCACATACTAGCAGTACATGCTGCTTTCCTATTGTTCCAGTTCTGTGATGGCAGAGACCAAAGTTCACAGACTGCAATTCTGTGCCAGAGTAACCTGTGTCTTCTTGTGTGCAAGATTTGATTTTGCACTCCTAATTAACCGTGTAAACCAGAAGTGGAGCACAATTGCCGATCCAAAGGTCATGCGGACCCCAGGTTGGCATAGGGTGGACGCATGCCAGCCAGCAGTATGGGGTGGGAGTGTACACATTTTCTCACAGCTGCACACTGACGTGCAACACACTCGCCTCTTGCCAAATTCACACAGAGATACCCCACTGTATCTCCCTTGCACTTGTAAAAGAAATTAATATTCTTGCATGTTTTACTTACTTTTACTTGTACCTAGTATTTTGCTTCTGCTTGAAATCGAGGAGGGAAAGAGACAGGTAAAGTAATGTTGTGTGTCTTCAAATTATGGCAACCTTAAGGCACCTATCGTAGAGTTTTCTTGGCAAGGTTTATTCGGAGGGCGTTTGCCATTGCCATCCTCTTAGGCTGAGAGAGTGTGACTTGCCGAATGTCAACTCAGTGGGTTTCCATGGCCAAGCCAGGATTCAAAACCTGGTCTCACCTCAAGAGTTGTAGTCCAACACTCAAACCACTATGCAATGCTGGCTTTCTCCAGTCCTGATCAGTAAAATAACAGTTCTGATAAGTCTTACGTAGCAATTTCTCTGGACCATTGCAGTTCCAGTCCTGTCTTGGTATTCTTAAAGGCAAGAATCTTGTTTTATTAGTTTATTTCGCAATCCTGGGTTTCCCACCCTGGAATAAGCAGCTGCGATGTTACAAAACAGCTGAAGCAATTATATTTTTATCTGCACGACATTTGCTTAGGCAAGCAAGGCAGCCAATTTGCCTTCCAACAGCAAAATGCACAGGGAGGCAACATCTCTCTGCTAGAGATAAAAGTTCAAAGTTTGTTTACAGCTGCAAGCATTTTGAAACCATTTTAAAGATCGGCAGCCCTATCAGGCAGCTATTGTCTCTTCCCTGGCAAGTCGCGTCTTTGGGTGGCTTCCAGACGATCTCAGAGGGATCATGCAATTGTGATTCTACATACTATCTTCTTGCAGACAAACATGTGGCAGTTAACATACAGCTTTTCATTTTTTCCCAGCAGGATCTCACCTGGCAAGAATCCAGGCCTAGCCTTGTGCATAACATTGAGCAAGTTCCATTGCGCTGCATAACAACAACAAGGGAGAGAATTCTGGGAATTGGAGAGAGCACAATGTAAACACTTTGGGGGAAGAGAGCATTAAATGTTGAAAACACGGACAGCAGGCATGGACACTGGATATGATTACAGCTTTTTGTTTATGTGTCTGTGTTTACCATCCTCCCTCTTGCCTCTACTTTTAAAAGAGATTCAACAGATGAAGCTTGCTAACCACTTAACTCTTATGTGTCAGGCTGATGTTAAAAAACACAACCACAGTGAGGTCACTGGAAGAAGCAGACAAGAAGATCTACATGAATCGTAGCACCATAGAGTTGGAAGAGACCACAAGAGCCATCCGTTCATCTTAGATGACAAAGAAGTCAAAATAGTGACAGATTTCCCATACCTTGGATCAAACATTGATCGGAACTGAGACTGCAGTCAAGAAATCAGAAGAAGACAAGGAATGGGAATATTTATTTGTTTCATTTATGTGCCGCCTTTCTCCCAGATAAAAAGGAAGGGCAGCCCCGAAAGAACTAGACAAGTGCAAAAAATATACAACTGAACACCAAAGTTGAGATCATCCAAACCATGGATGTGAGAGCCGGACAGTGAAGAAAGCGGATAGAAAGAAAACCAGCTTGTGCTGGAAGAAGAGTGCTTCTTGACCATGGATGGCCAAGAAGACAAACAAATGGGTCTCTGTGAAACTGAAGGCTTTCACAGCTGGCATCCATAGTTTTTTGTAGGTTTTTCAGGCAATGAGGCCATGTTCAGAAGAGTTTATTCTTTTAGAACACGGCCTCGTAGCCTGAAGAGTCCCAAAAAAGGGTCTCTCCTCGGAGGACAAGATGACATTGGCCACATCGTGAGAAGGCATGACATGTTAGAAAAAGACAACATTTATTTCATTTCTGTGCCCCCCCCCTTTTTTTCCAAAAAGGGACCCAAGGTGGCTCACCAATGAAACCATTGCAAAACTTCACCATAAAATGTTAAAAGGCTATTAAAATCAATTAGGTTAAAAAACAGTATAAAATTACAAAACATACAGACGTTAAAACGATAAGTAAAACACACATCCTGTGTATAACAGCCTCCCTGACATGGTTGTACATTAAAAGCCTGCTTGAACAAAAATGTCGTAGGCTGCCATCGAAAAGAAAAAATGCTAGGAAAGGTAAAAGACAGTAGAAAAATAGGAAGATTGTATTCCAGGTGGTAAGATTTGGTCATGGAGGTTGCTGGCCTGAACCTGCAAGAGCTAAACAAATTATTATTATTATTATTATTATTATTATTATTATTATTATTACACTTTATTTATATAGCACTGTGGATTTACACAGTGCTGTACATACAATAAAAAAATCAATAAAAATGAAACCTGCCAATGGCGTGCATTCTTACAGGATAATAACAAAATACATATAAAACAATAGATAATAATACAAGATAGCATTAGATAAAATAAGCAACAAATTAAAAACAAAATGACTTGAGGATAGGGAGACTTGGAGATGTCTCATCCACACGGTCACAATGAGTTGAGGTCAACCTAAAAGCATCAACAAATATTTTTGGATTACAAACAAAAAATGTTTTTTGGATTAGGAGATTCATCTCCATTTCCCTGGAGATGGACACACTCTCATCTCCAGGGAAAATTAGAAGATTTAAGCCACAGCAAGACTACCCTCATGGTGTTCTTTCTATGGCTGGAGCTAGGCTATAGTGCGGTAGCACTGTCATTTGTTATTTGTTTTTAATTAAATATTTATTGAAATGTTAAAATACACAACATAAAGGTTACGCAGGATCAACAGGTACACAAATACATACACTCCCACAGAAACAAACAGGCAAACAAACCAGCATTTATACACCTACACACTTAATATGATAGTACTATAATTTGTAGTGGTTTGAGTGTTGGACTAGGACACTGGGAAACTAGATGACCAAAAGCGGTGTTCTGCCACCAATACTAGGGTTCGGGAGCACGCATTAACCACATGCTCCCAAACCCTCGCGTGTAACAGCAGCGCCATCATGGCGCCATCCTGTCCACATTGGCTCTGCCATCTTGACATAAGGGACGTGCAGCATATACATGTTGCAGCATGTTACCTACGTTACCGGTATGCCAATGGCGCAGTGATGATGTGCGCCATGCGCTGTAAAAAGAACCCGGTTTTTCCAGGTTCTTTTTAATCCGGAGGGACGCTGCATGGTTTGGCTGCTGCGGCGTCCCTCTGGACTTAAAACGGGCGCCTCCAGCCCACCATTTTTGGGTGGATTGTCTTGAGCCTAAGATCCTAATCCCCACTTGGGCATGGAAATCCACTGAGTGACCTTGGACAAGTCACACTCTTTCAGCCTCGGAGAGGAAAAGCAAACCCCCCCAAACAAATTCTGCCAAGAAAACCCAGTGACCCTGCCTTAGGGTCACCATATGTCAACCTCAAGGTACACAACAACAGCAGGACTTCTTTCCTCCAGTATGAGACACATGAGCGCTCCAGTGTGGTTTCAGATGCAAGCCTCCTGCTGGCTTTGAGCTTAGACCTTTTCGGAGACAACATGATCTGTCCTGCAGACTTGGCTCATGCGCAGCCTGCTGGCAACGTGGGGTGAGAGGCACATGGAGCTATTTTTTGGCTCTCTGGCAGCAGCTTTGTCCCTGCTGAGCTTGCCTCCTCCAGACTTGAGCAGACTACACGCCTGAACATGATGAAAGCCTACTCAGATTTTGGATTGGAGTTTGTAGAGAGAGAAAAATGGGATGAAAATGAGAGCATTTGACAGTGAAGGTACTTAGGATGCTGGGAGAGAAAGTAAAGAGAGAAAGGCTCTCACTTCACTTGCATACAATGGCTGTGTGTAAACTGTGCCAACCAAGTCCGGGTGAAATCTGAAATCCCTGAGTTTGGGGTCATCTCCCCCACAATCCCAAATTTATTGCTCTGCAGTCATTCAGTCATTCAGGGCAAGCTACCTTTGCAAATACTCAGCCTCAGTTTCTAAACATGACTCTGAAAACAGATCCTGACTGCATTCACACTGCAGAAATAAACCGGTTTGACTCCACTTTAACTGCCGTGGCTCAATGCTGTGGAATTCTGAGCAGGAGCAGACAGACTTTTCCAGGACCTGTCTGACATTTCAATCTTTTGCCCAGGAGGATGTCCAAAATGTCCTCCATTTTGAGCATGACTTAGAAGCATGCATTTATATTTATATGAGTGCTTTTTAGTTTTTATTTTGCAATGCCCTATATATTTTCATTGAACGTTCTACATTTTATAGTGCCTTGTCCTCCTTTTGTAGATACCTGGCCACCCTGATTCTGGGAATGGTAGTTCGTTGTGGCACCAGAGGTCCACAACAAACTATCGTTCCATAGCATGGAGCCATGGCGGTTAAAGTGGTGTCAAACCAGATTATTTCCACAGTGTGGATGCAGCCACCAGTACAAATCAAACCCTGGAAATAAAGTGGTCACTTAAAACAGCTGAGCCCTCTTCTTGTGCTTTTAACAATAGGCAGATAGGCAGGACGTTCTCATGATAAAGTATTAGGGACAGTCTCTGTTGTTTGTGGGGGAATGGCACAAGAACAGAACGGGAAAAACGTGGCAACCATGTTTGTTGGGAGTAAGTAATGGAGTCAGACTGGGAAAGGTTTGGGGTTTAATTGAGGAGTACTGGGATGGGATTTGCTCTAATTTTAGATTACATTCTGAGATGTATACTTTCAAGCTCTGAATTCAAGGCATTCCTGTACAGTTTCCTATGTCTTTTGTGCACTAACGGCCATCAATAAAATTGGACCTGCCACTTCATTTCCATTATGTATTCCATACACAAAGGATTTGTCATTTGAACTGACATCCTCACATACCAATGGCATGTATGTGCCTGGCTTCCACTCTGCCAAATTCATTTGAGGAAATAGGAAGAAGTCTAGGAAAGCTCATGCTGCCAATTTCTTTCTTTTGGTTAGTCTGAAAGGTGCTACAAGATCTTTGTATGTACTGTACTACAAATGTTAGCATGGTGAAGACTGTGCTGCCCAAGAATGAGGCTCTGTGCATTGACCCTGATACGGAAGATTAAGTGGAAGGATATTTTTGCAGGAGAGGAAATGTCCTTTTAGCTGTAGGGGTCAGTGTGGGAGTCAAAGTCTGGTTTTACTTGTCTGGGAGTTGTTTATTCCCCTTGTGATTAAATCTGGGGAAAGAGATGGGGGATGGAAGGTGAAAAACAGGGAGAGGGACTGAATCTTTGGCAAGTTTCGCTGAGTCAGGCGATGCAGCTTAAGGTGGAAAAATCAGAAAGGCTGATAACGTTTCTTGCTTCCAAAGCAAACTGAGAACAACTTAATATGTAGAGAGATCTTGTAGCACCTTTGAGACTAACCGAAAGAAAGAAGTTGGCAGCATGAGTTTTAATAGACTTAAGTCTGCTTTATCAGCTATACAGGGCTTAACCAGTTTGTGAAGTTGAAGGCTTTCATGCCGGCATCCATAGTTTTTTGTGGGTTTTTCAGGCTATGTGGCCATGTTCTAGAAGAGTTTCTTCCTTACATTTTGCCAGCATCTGAAGATGCCAGCCACAGATGCTGGCAAAACGTCAGGAATTAACCCACAAAAACCTTAACCAGTTTGTCACCAGCTGAACTGAACTGAAAGCAGTCTGCTAGCAATTTATGGTGGCAACCAAAATGATTTGGAGTTGCAGCACCTCCTTCTCTATCATGAGGTTATTTTAATTGACCAGCATAGCTACTTAATTTTTTTCAAAACTGCTTCATTCCAGGGGAGAAACCCCAAAGGTAAAATTCCTTGTGTAGGCTGAATCACAAAAAGCCACAAAAATGCAATGTTTGAGTTTCCCTGAACCTTCATAAGAGGGGGAAGGTCTGGAAGAAACAGAAACAAAAACAAAACAAAACAAAAGGCCAGAAGTGGTTGTGAAATCTACCATTAAATTCTATTTTTAATTAGAAAAAGGCGAATGAGACAGACATGATTAAGAGATTCATGTAGTTATGCATGATGTGAAGAATCATAGAATTACGGAATAGACACAAGGATAACGTAGTCCCCCCCCAAAAAAAAAAAACAGATTGGTGTGGCATCAGGGGTATTATGGGGGCTAGTTGCAGGGCAGGACAAATTGATTCAAATTACCTTAATACTGTAGATTAGAAAGCTGGGCCAAAACTAACAAAATGAATTTCAACACGGAGAAATGTAAGGTACTGCACTTGGGCCAGGGAAATGAAAGGCACAGATGGGGACACCTGGCTTAAGGAGACTTATATGTGTGAAAGGGATCTGGGAGTCCAAGTAGACCACAAGTTGAACATGAGTCAACAATGTGATGCAGCAGCTAAAGGGCCAATGCGATTTTTGGCTGCATCAATAGAAGTATAGTGTCTAGATCAAGGGAATTAATAGTGCCACTCTATTCTGCTCTGGTCAGGCCTCACCTGGAATACTGGGTCCAGTTCTAGGCACCACAATTCAAAAAGGACATTGAGAAACTAGAACGTGTCCAAAGGAGGGCAACTAAAATGGTGAAGGGTCTGTAAACCATGCCTTATGAGGAACGCCTTAAGGAGCTGGGGATGTTTAGCCTGGAGAAGAGAAGGTTAAGAAGTGATATGATAGCCCTGTTTAAATACTTGAAGAGATGTCATATTGAGGAGGGAGCAAGCTTGTTTTCTGCTGCTCCAGAGACTAGGACCCGGAGCAATAGATGCAAAGTGCAGGAAAAGAGATTCCACCTCAACATTAGGAGGAACCTCCTGACAGTAAGAGCTGTTCAACACTGGAACACACTCCTTTGGATAATGGTGGAGTCT
>NC_056530.1:32632903-32638336 GCF_019175285.1 Sceloporus undulatus | reverse complement strand
TTTTTTTCTGCTGCTCCAGAGACTAGGACCCGGAGCAATGGATGCAAAGTGCAGGAAAAGAGATTCCACCTCAACATTAGGAGGAACCTCCTGACAGTAAGAGCTGTTCAACACTGGAACACACTCCTTTGGATAATGGTGGAGTCTCCTTCCTGGAGGTCTTTAAACAGAGGCTAGATGGCCATCTGTCAGGGATGCTTTGATTGTGAGTTCCTGCATGGCAGAATGGGGTTGGAATTGATGACCTCTGGATATCTTCCAACTCTACGATTCTATGAGTCCGATTTATTACCAGTTAGTGAAGCATAAATGGAGTGAAACCTGGGAAGAGTGTTGTATGCTGCAGCTGGATTATTTTGCTGGTGTGGATTCAGCCTTAGCAAAGGCTATCCACCGAGTCTCATGGCTGAATCTGGACTTAGAGCAGAGTGATGAGAGGCAGTAAAAACTAGATTGCAGACAAAGGATCATGTTTAGAATACCCTTGTATGTTAAAAACCAACCAACTAACCAACTCCCAAATTTTTCCCTGCAATAGAAAACTATCACACCATTGGAATAAGTTCTAGACCCCTCTCTCCTGTTCTAGTTTTCTGCTTGTGGGGTATTTCACAGATTTAAGTACCTACTCCATTTTACATGTAAAGGAAATGAATGAATCGCTGATGATGTTTTTGTTTCTTTCAATATCCGAAACCTGTATGGCATTTTGCAGAACCTAAATCATTTAATTCAATTCTTCCTCTATTCAGTTTTAACATTCTGTCCATATAGACTTCATAGCTTCAGCATCAAATGCCTCTCTTTTTTCCTACTCCTCTTTCCCTCTCCCCCAACATTTAACCCGACAAAAGAGATCTGTAGATCTCAAAAGCTTGCAAATGTTTTTGTGTATGTTTTATTGTACGGTGGGTATGATGTTCTTATCTTTTACTGCCCAACTGGATTTAACATTTTATGTTTAAAAAACAGCAACCCATTTTAGGTGGTACAGTTTGCTTTACCATTTCAGGACTGCACACCTTATTCTGACATACTTAGATTGAGTTCATGTTCTGTAGGATTTGATGCCAAGTGCCCACCCCACAAAAGACGCATTGTTTACTGCTCCCAAAGTGACTTATTTAAGGCCGGAGAACAATCAACCACTTCTTGCAATTGTCCGAGGCGGGTGGCGTCTACCTTTGATCTCCCCATAAACATTGCTACAGGGCCCTTGCGCAAGCAGCACGCCTTTTTGAGCATAATTATATCAAAGAGATGAAATAGCAAGGAACCAACATGACTTAATGGGTTGGAGGCTACAAAGAAAATGAAACGTGTCCAAGGCTTTTATGTTCAGGTGAAGTGAGGTTAAAGCTGAATAGGAACATGGCACGATAGCAGCTTACACAATGAGTAGACTCCATTCTGAGTGGATGTATCTGTTAACTTGGCCGAAGGTCTGAAGGCCTCCCAGAAGTAAGATGTATTAGGTTAATGGACAAGAGAATTCAAAGATATAGCCGTGTTAGTCTGTAGAGTCAGTCTGTAGAGAGATCTTTTGGGCAAGAGAGTCAGAGCCTTTTCAGTCGTGGCCCCACTTTTAAACGTTGCTTATAACTTTAGTCGCAGCTGTCTGTTTTTGTTTCCATTGTAGTTCATCCTGTATTTAATTTATATGGTATCCTTGTATGAATCCCTTTGGGCACACAGCTCAAAGAAAGACTTAATGGGACTCCTGCCTTCAGGAATACTGTCTCCCTTCCCAACATCATACAGTAAAAAGCCTCCTGTTCAGGTTTTTTACACTTTTAGCAAAAATGTTCCTGGCAGCTGCTCCGAGGTGTAATATATCAATACAGTGGGCCCTTCTTATACGCAGATTTTTTTTATAGACGGATTCAAGCATCCACGGTTTGCAAATATTTTAAAAAAGTATAAATTTCAAATATCAAACCTTGGTTTTCCGTTTTGTATCAGGGACACCATTTTGCTATGCCATTATATTTATTGGGACTTGAGCAGCCACAGATTTTGTTATCCACAAGGGATCTTGGAACCAAACCCCAGTGGATAACAGGGGTCCACTGTATATCAATATGATGCAGTAAAATGGTGCCCCTCGCATAAAAGGGCAAAATGAAGGTTTGCCTATGGAAATTTGCATATTTTTAAAGTATTTTCAAGCTGTGGATGCTTGAATCCGTGGATAAAAAATCCGTGGATTAAGAGGGCTTACTGTACAAACAAAAGTCCACCAGTGATAGCTTTATTGGCCAACCGAAATGCACAATATACTTGCAGGCATCAAACTAACATCTCAAATTGTTTTTCTTCCCTTCCTGTTTGGTTTATAACATCTTGCCTGATGAAGAAGCCCATGGAGCTTCGAAAGCTTGCAACAAGTATATTGTGCGTTTTGGTTGGCCAAGAAAGGTATCACTGGTGGATTTTTGTTTGCATTTGTTAAATGGCCAACACAGCTACCCTTGAAAGCTAATATTAGCAAGCGTGGCACCACCACCAGTTCCCAGAATTGCAGAGCAGGGAGCCACGGCAGTCCAAGCGGTCTCAAACCGGATTATGTGTTTTTTTGGACCTGTGTTAGGGGTTCGAGTTCATCTTGTTTATTTTCCCTCCTCTGTATATTCTGTTAATATTCTGTATATTCCCAGAATTGCACAGCATAGAGCCATGGCAGTTCAAGCGGTCTCAAACCGGATTATCTCCACAGTGCAGATGCAGATTGAAAGGACTTCATTAGCAGGCTAAAGCAAGCTGAGAAGGGGGGGGGGTGTTCCTAGCTCCACCTTAAGCTGCCTCTGAAGGGCTGGATGGGGAGGAGGCAGCTGCTTTGCTAGGGCTGCCGGCCGGTGACTTGCTCCAGTCGAACCGGATTGCAAGCAGAGAAGCCCAGCGAAAGCAGAGCAGCTCCGGATCAGAGCAGCCAGAGAAGAGCAACCCCTGAGCAGTAAGTTTTGCACTTGCCATTTTGTTATGCCCAACCTGGACATCAGACTTTGAAGCAGCCTGTTGTCTGCCATTTCAGGATACAGTATCTGTTTCCAGAATGATTAAAACCAATTCATTTCCAGCTACAGTACTTTCCATTAAAAAAAAAAAGATGCTACCTACTTTGAAATGAAATCCAAATTGAAGACACATTACTAAGTGCTAATATTCTCCCTAAAGAATTAGTTTTAGAGGACATTTTTTCATATAGTGCAACACTTAAGTTTACTTGTATTATTGCTTGGTTTTCATGTTCAAAAAATACATGCTGTATATTCCTCCTTTCCTTGTATTATTACTAGTATCATTATTATTATTATTATTATTATTATTGGTGGTGGTGGTAGTAGGAAGGGAATTTATTTATGGTCATAGACAAAAGAAGATACAAAATCACAAAATTTAAGAATCCCATGCTTTTCCCACTGTGCTGTTTTAAAGCACAGCCTTTTAAACCCTACACTTTCATCTTTTTAAGCTGTATTTTATTCTTTTCACAAAGGGATCTTGCTTTAACGGTGTAATAATTTAATTCTATTTTAATGCATTACTTTTGTATGTTTTAATTGTAAGCTGGGGGAAGCAGGATACAAATAAATATACTACTACCACCACTACTATGTATATTTATGTACACACACACACACATGTATACATATATTTATTTTTATCCTGCTCCCCCCCCAAAGCTTTCAATTAAAAACATACAAAAGTGAAGCATTAAAATAGAATTAAATTATTACACCGTTAAAGCAAGATCCCTTTGTGAAAAGAATAAAATATAGTTTAAAAAGATGAAAGTGTGCTCTTTAAAAGAGTACATTTTAAAACTATAACAGCCCACTCTGTTCTTGAAAGAACTTTCTGTTTTAAAAGCCTGTCTGAATACAAAAAGGTAGGTCTGGCCTTTGAGTAAGCCTGGCCACATGGAGTAAAGTCCTGCAACCATTGAGTTGGAAAGAGTCCTCAAAGTTTATTTAGTCAAGTCCCTAATCCATGCAGGAATAGACAACCCATTCCTCCTGACCAGAAGTCCTCACCACAAAGGAGGATCAGGCACTGCAAAATGTAGGACATTCCAGAAAATATGTAGGACATAGTAGCCCAATGAAAGCTGAAAATTCAAAGATATATTCCTGCTTCTTAGTTCTGCTCAAAATGGAGGACATTTCGGAACGCCTCCTGGACAGAAGGGTGAAAAGGAGGACCTCTGGTCATCGCTCTGCTGGTGTGACCAGATGTCCTAAAGGAGGACAAGGTACAGCAAAATGTAGGACATTTTGAGTGAAAAAAAATGAAGGGTCATTACAACATATAAAAACTACAAAACACTCATAGAAAGGTAAATGCATGCTTTTTTAGTCCTGCTCAAAGTGGAGGACATTTTGGAATTCCTCCTGGACATAAGGTTGAAATGCAGGGCATGTCCTGGGAGAAGGAGGACATCTGGTCACTTTGCCCCTGAGAGATAGGTCACTTGGATAGGAGTTGCAGCAGAGAGGATTGCAAAATGGCTCAGTTGTAGTGACTTTGGGACTGTGATCTTCTTTTTAGGAGGGGAAGTAGGGTGCTTATGTGGTACAAATGCCTGAGCATTTGGATCTGGAATGTGTTCTTTCTCCTCGTGGAGGAGGTAGTTCTTGATTTACAGGAACACGGAAAGGAATGTTTGCTCTCTTGGACTTTGTTGTTTGTTCTTGCATGCTTTCAAGTCGTTTCCGGCTTATGGCGACCCTAAAGTAAACCGCTCATGTGCTTTTCTCGGCAAAGTTTCTTCAGGGGGGTTTGTCCATGCCTTCCTCTGAGGCTGAGAGAGTGTAACTTACCCTGGGTCACCCACTGGATTTGCATGGCCAAGCTGGGATTCGAACCCTGGTCTCCAGAGTCATCGTCCAACGCTCAAACCACTCTGCCACACCATCTCTCTCAATCTTGGACTAGAAAACTTGAATTTTAAAACAAGAAATCCTAAGGCTGTGGGTTAGGGGTTGGTTCCATGGGAAGCTGCTTTGACCATGATTGGCTGTGGATTATGGGCTCCAAGATTATGACTTGTTGAGTCCCCCGTTCGACTGAACTCTTGATAGTAGTACATAAGTTGGCAAGTTAGATCTAGTCCAAACGTAATATTTTCAAGCTATGTTCAGTTGGCCCTCCATATTCACAGATTCAAACATCCATGGCTTGAAAATATTTTAAAAATACATAAATTCCAAAAGGCAAACATCGATATTGCCATTTTATATAAAGGACGCTATTACTATGCCATTGCATATAATGGGACTTGAGCATCCATGGATTTTGGGATCCATGTTTGGGGGGGAGGGGGGGTCTCCTGGAACCAAACACCAGCAGATACCAAGGCCCTTTGTATGTGATACAATATTATTATTATTATTATTATTATTATTATTATTATTATTATTATTATTATTATTA